>NW_028251401.1:0-234490 GCF_964263255.1 Lissotriton vulgaris | reverse complement strand
TATGCTGATCAGAACATAGACCCTTACTGGTCGTGATCGAATTGTCAACTTGGAGTTAGCCCACAGGATGCTAGCTTATTAAAGAAACCCTTGGGCTCTACCGGCACTGAGGAAATTCCCCCTTGTACATTAAGCTGCTCTCTGATAAATGCGAGATCTCTCATCAAAAATAAACTTGAATTTTTCGAATTAGTGCAAATATACAACATGGAGCTAATCTTTATCAATGACTTGCCAGACTTGTGCGAACACTAGCTCCGGTTCCTGACTTAGAGCTCGCCATTCCTTCAAAATACTCTCTTCTTAGACTGGGTTTCGCGGTCATCAGCTATGCTGATGATACTCAAATTATCGTCTCAGTCTCTAACAGTCAATAGGAATCAGCGGCTATCTTCCGCAATTGTATGCGAGAAGTCAACAATTGGATGTCGAATAATAGTTTGAAACTAAATTCCGAGAAAACAGAAGCATTACTGCTGGGAAACAAGAGCTCCTTCTGGTCCCCTAATTGGTGGCCATCTGATTTAGGTTCGGTCCAGATCCCAGTAGAAAAAGTGAAATATATGGGTATTATGTTTGGTAATCATCTGTCCTTTGACAAGCAGGTAAATGCTATCACTTCCAGTGGCTTTCTCACATTAAAAAAATACTGAGAAAAATTCTGCCATTTATCCCAATGGATCTCAGGAAATAAGTAGTAACTGCCCCCACTCTTTCTAAAATTGATTACTTTAATGACCTTTATATCAACTTACAGAAATGCATGGTTAATAAGCTACAGATTCTGTAGATCTTGACTGCACATCTTCTGCTGGAAATACCCAGATATAAATTGGTCTCTAAGCTCTTGTAGACCTTCATTAGCTGCCAGTACAGAAGAGAATTGATTTTAAGGTGCTTTGCATCGTGTTCAAAGCTTGACATGACTAGTGACCAGACTACTTCAATAGGAAGTTTGTTTGATGTAATTCCTATATGACTCTTACGTCTTCTTCAGCAGTCAATCTTACAGTACCCATTTTCAAACAAGTCTTCTGGGGATACGGAAGTTTTCTTTATGGTACAACTCAATGCTGGAATGCCTTACCTCTTCACTTAGAAACCTGTACATGTCTGCTTTCTTTAAGAAAGAACATTAAGACCTGTCTTTTTAATAATTAGTTTGCAAATTCTGCCCACTGTAACAACTGTTCTGTCATAGACTAGTGGCAAGATGCCTTCAGGCATTCGAGCGCTTTACAAATCCTGTTTTCACTGCATTTCATTTCCAAACATTTTCAGGTGGGAAAATATGTACCTATTCCCATGATTTTGCTGTAGAACCCTCCAAACATACCCCTGTGAGCAAACGGGAAGAATTTTGGTGCCAAGAAATAAAGAGACAGTAATTTCTATTGGCCTGATTTAGATCTTGGCAGACGGGTTCCTCCATCACAATAGTGATTAAGGGTGGGCGTAAAATCCGTTTCGCGGATTTTCCGCGATTTCGCAATCCGCGAATCTCGCAAAATCGTGGTAAAATCCGCGAATCAGCGGGGACGAATTTTCAGCCAAGCAAGGGTTACAGCAGCAGGTGCAAAAGTTGAACCTAATTTCTTTGTAACCTTTTACAAAAGAGTTACAAACAAATTAACTTCAACTTGGACACCTGCTGCTAATTGCTTCCTGGCGCCTCGTTGCCTACTTGCAACTATTCTCTGACCCTGCTCTGACCCTTGAAGCAGAGTCAGAGAATAATTACAAGTAAGCAACGAGGCACCTGTCCAAGGAATTAAACCTCATCAGGAAGCACTTACAGATATAAAAAACAGGAAGAAGGGAGAGGATGGCAAATACACCCATTTTGAGTTGTCAGGAGGGGTTAAACTAAAAGAGACCTTTACAGCACAATTTTCATATGAATTTTGCTAAAAATAAAAAGCTGTATGTTCTGTAGGGGCAACTCAGGAATCTGGCCCTTCAGGGATCCGGCCTCTCTTTCTTTCTCTTGTTCTCTCTCTCCCTCTCTCTTTCCCTCGCTTTCTCTATCTATCTATCTATCTATCTATCTATCTATCTATCTATCTATCTATCTATCTATCTATCTATCTATCTATCTATCTATCTATCTCTCCCTCTCCCATAAACGACTGCATGGGTAACTTCGCTATGCAAGCGGCTTGCAAAGACGCAAAAAGCCCCGCGAACACGCAAAAAAACCCCGCAAACATGCAAAAAACCCCGCGAACACACAAAAAAACAAAAAGCTGCAAATCCGCACAAATTCGCGAATTTTCCGGATCACGAATTCGCAAATCCGCAAACTCGCGGATCACGAATTCGCAAAATTCGCCCATGCTTAATAGTGATGGATATTCCGTATGCCGAAATATAAATCCCGTAGTGTATAATGGGATTTATATTTTGGCAGATAGGATATCCATCACCATTGTGACGAGTAACCTGTCCGCCAAGTTCTAAATCAGGCCCTAAATATATGAATCAGTGAGCGGTTTTTGCTTTACAAATGCCTCAAATATATCAGAAGTCAAATTGTTGGGCGAAATTCTACACATTCTCAAACATGATTTTACACACTTAAGGGCAATTTACGCATCTCCAATCTTCAATGTCCACATGGTAGTTGCTAATACTTATATAGAGAAATGGGATGGATGCATTTTTCGTATGCAAGTTAACATATTATTGTACAAATTCTGTCATTATGGTTAATTTAGATGTAATATTTTTTCGGCATGTTCAAGGACATTCTTCCATGGGTCCACTTCTAATGGAAAGGGGCGACCATTCGGTCCCCCCGAACGTATGGTGGAGTACCCCGATCCCCCCGGGAGGCCATCTTGGGCGGGAGGTGAGTCTCGGCTGGTATGCCCGAAGCGGCGTAGCCGGGGCGCGCCTTTTCCCGCCCTGGAGTGGGTTGTCCTAGACACTGACGCGGCCGGCCACGCCCAGGGAGGCAGGCGGAGGCGGGTTTACGCCCGCCCGAAGACGGATAAAAGGAGCAACAAGCCAAGAAAGCATCCTCTTGTTCCTGTGCTCTGAAGCTGCACCTCCCCGCTGCACGTGAGCTCGAGACGGAACGAAGAGCCAATTTTGACCCACCCACCAGCCCCTGAGGACAGCCAGTCGTTTTTAATAAAGTTTTGATGTGGTAACTCTATTTCTTACAGGTTGTGATGATTGTCGTGTTATTTTGAGTATGCAATAAAGAATGGTCATTACAGTATGTTTTTTCGAATAAAGTGATTTTGCACTAGTGTTGATCGGTAATCATATGTGAAATAGTTATGGTTGTTTTGTAATTAGTAGTTTTAGTTAAATTGTCGTATTTATTTTGGTCGGGCGGTAAGGTCATGATCGGTGAGCAGTAATTGGAAGATCCCTATGGGGGGGCGTCACCCATTACTGATGGGAGCGCTCGGGGGAGGTGGCCATTGGCCCCTCAACGGGGAGGCGGTCCCTTCTAAGGATGGGCCGCCGAAAGGAAAGGAAAGGCGGTCAAGGCCCCTTCCTGGATAGGAGGGGCTACGGGCCCCTCCTGGGGAATTTCCCGGGGCCAGGACACCTGCAACGGCAGATGTGGTAAGTTGTGTGGGGTGGGGAGGGGGTTTACGCTACCTTCTAGACACCTCACACGAGTCCTCGGACGACCTTTAAATGGCGTCGAGTTCATTGGGGCCCCCGTCAAGTCAAGGGAAATTGGTAGATGCACTTGAGGTACGCCTCTGTGCGGTCGCCCCATACAAGTGGGGGAGGTATTTCTGGTTTAGGGATCTGACACCGGTTACGACCTTGCCGTTGGCCCTTAAAAGTTAGGATGTACAATTTCAAGTTAAATGTTTTGTAGGATGTTTATTTCAGCTAGGAGAACCTTTGTATTAGAAATATGTTAAGGTTAGCCAAACATCGTAATGTGGAAATGAAATTGTACATAATATGAAACTGTTATTTTAATGTTTTGATTTTGTTTCATATTTTAATAAATATGGCCGGGAGGGTCACTCCCTCCCGCCTTCCAAAAAGTTCAGAACCGTTTCCGGTTTCCCATCCTTGGGGATTGTGTCGAGAGGGGGTGGCGGGTATCTCAGCCATAAAGGTGGTAGAAAGAAACTTGCACTTTTTGTACATCTGACTCATGTAATTCAAAGAAAATGACAATATTCGATCTGTTCAGTATTCATTCAATAATCCACTTTTGTTTGCAAAATTCACTGATGGATTTAATGATGTTGCAACACATCTAGAGTCTCCTGCTAGGTGTTATCTATTGCTGGTGCTAAATAGCGCTGTTAATGGTGCAGCAACCTAAAACTTCTGAATAGTGACAGCAGGTTTGTGAAGGAGGTAAAATATGCCAAGAATATTTGTGCATCGTTAAATTGATAGATTACAGGTGACATACAATGACACAACAAAACAACATAGCAACCCACGACAGAAGGCAACATAAATTTGTCAACACTGGAAACACAGTACAGCAAAACTGCAGCACAACACAGAAGTATAGCAACAGAGTCCATTAGTACGCCAACACAAAAAAGAACATATCATAATAGTACAATTGTAAAAGAATGAAATTGTGTTGTTTTTGTGTTGTGCTATAACGTTTTATGTTTTAGTGCAGGATTGATATTTTGTTAAGTTTTATTGTTTACACATTAATGTATTTTGGTAGCGTTTTTGTTGTACTTTGGTATGTTGCGGTGTGTTCATATTGAGACATTCTGGTGTGTTGCTGTGTTATCCTATTGGCGTTGTGTTTCTTTGTGTTGCACTGTTGTGTGGTATTGTGGTCTTGATTTGTTTTTGTGTTGCTGCATTAATGCCTTTTGCTATTGATATTATGTTGCTGTTGTTGTGTTCCATGTCGTTGTTTTGTTATGTTATGTTATTTTCTTTCATGCTCAGTAGTGTTTTGAGCTATTATTGGGTTAAGCTGGCCTGTATTGCATTGTCTGAATGTTTGTTGTATCATTGTGCAAGGTTGTTGCTCTTGTGATTTGTTTAATTTATTTATTGGTGATGTGATGTGCCAATTTAAGTTTAGTGCTGTTTTTTTGCAATTTCCTGTCATTGTTGCAGAATGTGTGTTATTATTGTATTATGTTGACATTATGAAGTCATTAGTCAGCTTTATATTTGTGTTGTGTCTGTCGATTCATTGTTTGTGTGTTGTTGTGTCATTTTGTTTTGTTATTGTGTTCTATTGTATTGTGCTGTCAGTTTTCAGTAAGAAGCAACTATTTACCACTGAAAAAATTAGATCATATCACCATTACAAGTCTACCATTTCATACAACACAAATAGGCCTAATACCAAGTTACAATCCATGCCTTAAATAAGCACTTACCCTGTTACCTTTACAAAATATGTAACTTAGTGCACAGAGGCATTCTAAAATATATACCTGTAGTATTTCTGATTTAATTGCAATAAGAATATTTCATCAAGCTATCAAGTAAAATTTACAAACAAGGGCCCGGATGAATCATTATGTCACTCTACAAAATGCATCCTTGCATGACAAAGAAATGGCAGGAATGAGCCATATTTGCCACTACATGGTGCATTCCTTTCCTCTACTTGCATTGGCGCACTCAGTACAGCCTACTGACTAAACATGCACTCATGTGGCGTGTTGCAAATGTACCTGTTTTACAGACAGGATTGTTTTTGTGTAGGAAGGGGCCCCTTCCTCCACGAAAACACTTAAAAGCATTTTCCTATTATAGACTGCAGCATACTCAGAAACAGGAAGCGTCGAGAAGAAATAAAGATATTTCTCTTCAAGCCTCTATATAGAATGTGTTCTCTGATGCAGTCCCCGGTCTGCCCAGTGCTTGATTTGTAAAAAATTAAGGGCCATGTTCCTTTTTGAAAGGCAACTTCAGCCGGCATCACTCATTGCTGGGACAGACAGTTTTGATTTATATTAACTTCTCTTAAATCATCTGGTTATATTACATGCTATTACATATATTCATATCATGCAACCCACATTTAATCACCAAAATAAGACTGTGTGGTCATGTCATCAAGAGGGGTCTTATATATTTATTCAGCCTGCACAACACCCCCAACCACAGCACACTTAACCTGGGCCACTCCATTGTCGGCCCCTGATATTTCTGTGTCTATCCCTCCCTGACTACAGGATCACAAAGCAGGACAGAACCTGCAAACCCAGAGGGGACTCTGCACTGCAGCATCTATAAAAAAACTTCCACAGCTTCATCTCATCCTCGAACTCCAGCCACATTCTAGAACTTCTGACCTAGTTGTCAATGTAGCGTTTGGTGGATAAGACTTCATACATGACACCTTCTTCAGAACAAGATATTTACAACACATGTTAGTCTAAAAAAATATAAAAGATACAGAATGACATGCCAACAGGCATGTTTACATAAACAAGTTCAATAATATGAAGGTCACTAACTACTTCACTTGATCTATATTGACTTCTCTTCAATCATCCACTTATATTACAAGCTATTACATATATTTATATCAAGCAACCAACATTTAATCACCGAAATAAGACTGTGTGGACATATCTTCAAGAGAGGACTGATATATTTTTTCAGCCTGTACGACACCCCCAACCACAGCACACCTAACCTGGTTGACTTTATTGTCTGCCACTGATATCCCTTTCTCTATCCTTCCCCGACTACAAGATCACAAAACAGGGCACAACCTGCACACCCAGAAGAGACTCTGTAGTATCTATAATATAATATTCCACTGCTTCATCTCATTGACGAACTCCAGCAACCTCCCAGAACCTCTAACCTAGCTTTCAAGCTACACACCTCCAGCAACACTTTAACTCTGATGCTGGGAGGGGCCTTTCTCATCAATCTCCCGGACCATGATCCTATTTCTGAGACACATCACAGACTTTATCTCCTTACTGTTGCTTGAATTCATCACCTTCATCCTTCAAAGTTACTTCAACTTCCACCTCGAAGACCACACAGCAGCGTTTGACTTTAACATCTCGTCTGAGGGAGGCAGGGATCGCGGGGCCGGCCCTGAGCCTTCTGCACTCTTTTTTACATCTTAGAGAGCAGAGAGTCATGCTTGGTGAGTTCCTCTCCCCTGCTAAATCCTTGCGGTATGGGGTGCCACAGGGGTCGGCCTTGAGTCCGACCCTATTTAACATCTATGTGGCCCAACTCGCTAGGTTGGTAAAATCGCAGGGGATGGATGTTGTGTCATACGCCGATGACACCCAAATCATGGTGTCTCTGGCTCACTCTGTTACGACTTCCGCTGCAACTTTAGGAACTGTATGCAGACAGTCGCGGAGTGGATGATTCAGAACTCCCTAAAGCTGAACGGCGATAAAACAGCGATCCTGGTCTTTGGCAAGGACCAGGACATCTGGTCAAGCGAGTGGTGGCCTCCATCTTTGGGAACTTGTCCATCTCCCTCCCAATCGGCCAGAAATCTCGGCGTCATATTTGACACATCACTATCCATGACTCTACAGGTCAACAGAACAGTGGCCACTTGCTGGGGGGTCATTAAGATTCTGAAAAGAATCATGCACTACCTCTCCCCCCAAGCACGTAAGCAGACTTTGGTGGCATTAGTGGATTCCAGGTTGGACTATTGTAATGCCCTTTATGCAGACTCCAACAAGGGCCTTATTCAGCGCCTTCAGGTTATCCAGAACGTGGCTGCGAGATTTGTTCTGGCTCTACCCAATGCATCTTCGGCTACAATGGCCAGAATTAGCCTGCACTGGCTCCCTATACAACAGAGGATTTCATTTAAGATCCTGTGCCTGGCTTATAGAGCTCTCGCAGCTGGTCCTATGGACCCTTTGGGTTCTCTCTTACCTCGCCATGTGCCCATTAGGACCCTCAGATCGAAGGAGATGAGTCTGCTTGTTGTTCCCCGCATTAGGAAGGTCCGCTGGGGAAGCAGGGCATTTTCCATTGTTGCCCCTCGGCTGTGGAATTCTCTTCCATTGGAAATTAAGGCCCAACCGTCTCTGTCCCTATTCAAAAAAGCGCTCAAAACTTGGTGCTTTATCAAGGCCTACCAGTAAGAGAGCATTTTTGCTCCAGCTAGCTTCTTTTTGGTTAGGCGCCTTGACGCCCGTCGGGCGTAGTAGCGCTATACAAATTTGCTTTCATTCATGCTTTCATTCACACAGACCATAACACCAGTAACATCTAAGCAGGCCAAAATGTACTTGGACTCATCCAATGAGTGAAGGATTCAAATTCATTTAAATCACAGTGGATAAACCCACTCCATCTCAAATGGATCAATCAATTCTGCTTTGACCTGCTACTCCCCTGCGAACGTGGATCTGTACCCCCAAAGCCATCAAAACCATTGTTCACAGAGCTCTGAATGCGCTGCTGGGTGGTACCATGATACCCTCTTGCAGTCCATCACTGACTACAATGCATGGATCCCCTCCTACACAGACCCTCTGTCCTCACTCAAGACCACTAGTGAACTGGTAGGCAGAAATAACTGCAACTCACCAAACGCCGATTCACACCATGTGAACACAGAAGAAAACACCTACAGTTGAAATGACTAAAGTACCTACAAATCAGTCCACACATTCTATCAACAAAAACTCAGATCCACCGAATGAGCTGAACGTACCAAATTGATTAAGAACAGCTTCACCAATGCTAAGAAATTGTTGATTGTAAAGGACTTCACCTCCTCCACAGTCAGCTCTATGACCTTCACCCCATCCCAGGACCTCTTCACCAAACACTCCCACTGCTTCAGCAACAAAATCGACAAAATATACAACAACGCTGTTCCCAAACCTAATCCATCCATGCTAAAACCTACCAACATGATGAGTCAAGCACAGCAGAATCCCAATAACCTGCTGGCCCACCATATCAGTGATGGAAACTACTTCAACCAAATGATCCATTCACTCAAGATCCCCATTGGCACTCTGCTCACAACCTGCCTCACCACAGCTGCTGAAAACCAACTTTGCTGCACTCTTCCGGATACTCTATCACTCCCTCATCACAACCACCTTCCCAGTTGCATGGAAACACGTCATTGCACTACCCTTTCTGAATAAACCTTCAGCACACCCAAAGACTTTGGCAAGCGACAGACCGATCTCTTGCTTCACTTCTCTAGCAAAACGTGTTAACAAATGACTGGCAGATCACCTCAACCAACAACAACCTCTTCATCCCCTCATTTTTCGGCCCAGCCGCAGCACTGAGAGAGTCCTTATCACTGCAACTGAAAACAACTACATGATCATGGACAGAGGATACACCACAGCATTCATCCTGCTTGACACCTCAGCCACATTATGCACAGTCTCACAACTCATCCTCATCAAACATCTCCCAAAAAGCAGGCATACTCAGAGATGCTCTCTAACACATCAGCTTCAACCCTCACCAGCCGTACCCAGTTGATCAGCCTGCCGCCATTCACCTCTGCTCCCACCAACCCGATCTGCACAGTACCACAAGAACCCTCATTCAGCCTCATGCTGTGCCTTCACCTCTTGTGAACATCATCTGAACCCATGGAAACAACATATTCTTGCATGCTGATGACACCTGGTTTATCCTCTCCCTCTCTAGCAACATTCCCAACACCAGGGCCAAGATCACCACCTGCATGTCTGAAATTGCCAGCTACAGTAAGTCCAACTATTGTAAACTCAACTCAGACATCACCAAGGTGATACTCTTTGGAAAAGACACCTTACTGTTGCTCTCAGCCTGTTGGTCAGACAAGATCATATCAGCAGTCATTCCAATCATTCAAGCTAGCAACTTAGAGATAGTGGTGGACAACCAGCCCTGATTCTAACCAAATCAACACAGTCATCTCCACCTCAGCAAAATCATCAAATGGCTCCCACTCAACGCTATCAGAACTGTCACTTAGTCTCTCATCATCAGCAAAATGGACTACAGCAACACACTCAATGCTGCACTGGCATCCCTGCTGAACTCATCAAGACTTCCCTCATACTCGTATCATATTGTAATGTCACATCTCATTTGATATCATAATTTCGACATATACTGTAATTATCCTTTGTTCACCGACTACGTGTATATGACTGTTATTCTCATTTGTATGCTATGCTAAACTGACTTACGCATATAATTTCTTTGTTTTACAATTTTAGATTGCTTTATCATATATATATTTTCATTGTTATAAAATTCTTTGTATTATCACATTACGGGGCGCCTCCATGACTTACACTGGCTGAGAGTGGCGAGCCGGGTTAAATTTAAAACCTTGAGTTACATGCATAAAATAAAGTGGGGTACTGCCCCAAGTTACCTTCAATCCCTTGTCCACACCTACACTCCTGCACGCTGCCTCCGATCTTCATCTCAAGGCTTTATAGCGTGCCGGAATACAGACTCACTAGAATGGGTGGTAGGTCCTTTTCTTTACTAGGTCTAAAACTTTGGAATTCTCTCCCCCTTATCATCCGTACAGAGACCAGCTATGTCCGATTTCACAGAGCTATCAAGACCTGGCTGTTCAATCAATAAATCTCCAGTACGTAGGAATCCTTTTGGTCCAATTGCTCTCTGTCTTCTTTTAGAGCCGGGAAACCCATTAGGTAGCTGTCGCACTCTATAAGCTCAATAAATAAATACATAAATTCTTATATTCGTGCTCCATAAACTTACTTTTGAACTTAAAGAGGCTCAAGCTCATCCAAAGCACAGAAGCCAGACTGAAACTCCCACCCTGTACATAAATCTTCATGCATCTCACAGACCTTCACTGTCTCCCCATCCACAAACACACACGCTGAAAATTCCTCATAAATGTATGAAGCCCTACTCTAGATAGGCCCCACATACCTCAACAGTAGCACCAGTTTCCAAACCATGACCCGAATCCTATGCTCGGCTAGTGGCCTGCTCACACGCCTCCTGATTCTGAAGGGCAAGAGCCAAACTTATTACTGATCACAGTTGCAGCAAACATGTGTTTCTCCTATCTGGAGCTGCATACTTTGGTAATTTTGTGTCTATGTGCCTCTGATTTAGAAAACATGTATCCTTGATTAGTCATGTTTAGTACAGAAAGTCTATATTTCTAATTACAATACAGTGTAGGGTCAGATCAGTTCAAGGGGACCATCTAAGTTACATTTTATAGGCTACAGTTACCTACTGTAAATAATGTTTTTCATTTTGAGTCCTATCTCAGTTCCACTGACATACTGTATATATTGTAACATTAACAGTATTAGTTCCAGACCTTGAATACTACTGATGCCTACTTCTTACAAATTCGACCACTCACACTTTTGTTCCAAGGAATCTATGTAGCAAAAGTACAAGCATTATCAGCAGTGTGATATCAAAATTCTTTTTCATCTTGTTCTTTACATATTAATCCCACTTTGTAATATCCTACACATTTCCTCCCCCTCTCTTCTCTTTATCACCTTGACTGCTCATGACGAGGTCAGCTTACATGAGCCACGGCGCTCCGGTGCTCATGATGAGCTGAGCAAGTCATGACCGAGCACGTTAAATGGAACGCTCGAATGCTGGGCTGATTCCCCTGATGTGCTGAGCGTTCCATTGCAAGGGGCGTGGTCATGACGAGCTCAGCTCGTCATGAGCACCAGAGCGCCGTGGCTCATGACGAGCTGACCTCATCATCAGGACCGGGGCGCTGTGCTCGCGCCCCCCCCCCCACCCCCTGACCCCCAGCACAGCGGGGGAAACAGCCCCGCACAGAAGAGGTTAAAGCACTCAGAACAATGATTTCTGCTGTCGTCCATTTTAACAAGATGCCTACCATTTTCTATTTTATTGGCATTTATCAACTTGTTCTATGTTGTCATCAGATTTGTAGGAAGCAGCAGTGCCTAGTCTATAAATCTAGATCTAGATTTTGCTTCACTCCTCTTAGTGTCTCAGCAAGCAGGTTTTCTGTCATAGTAATCGATTTAAACCTGTGGGTTTAGTAATTTTATTAGTGATAGTAGATCAATAAAAGTAAAATATGTGTTTATTTCTATATCATATGGTGTATACTGCAACTTGGGCATTCTTTGAAAATGTGGGAAATGCTACCCATCTCTCATAAGGGAAAGGTGTATTCTATGCAAGTATTTATACTGTAACAACTTGAACACTGTACTTCAATTAACTCTAGCTTGGTAATCTATCACCAATCCATTTTCTGCATCTGTGATGTCTCTACCTATGACTGACCCAACTACTTGTTAAACTGTTAAATTAGCTGATTTATGGAGCTTTTTAGAAGTGCCTGATATAACCTTGTTATTAGTTTCCTCCTATTTCCCAGCACAAGAATCCATTTTAAGACATGCTTAGTGGTTTTCACCAGTTCATATCTTCAAGTCAAGTCTCTTTACATCAATATTAAAAACAACAATTAGGAATAGACTTGCTGGAACCCAAAAGTGCCTATTCTGGATCCCCAGGGATCTCCATTAACATATAGCTCCCTTATATCAGTAGCAATTGGTCAAGTCGAACATGTTGTCCTCATTTGGTTCGATATCAAAGGGGATGATGGAAGGAGTGTTTGAGCAATTCAAACACTCACCCCCAGTCAACTGATCTGGGTTTAATCCAGCAGCCTTGCTCAACCAATCGGGTGAAGGCCATACGCCTCAGATTTTAGTGCTCTTTTTGAGGCCTCACTCAAAGGAATTGTGGGTTGCAGAAATTAAAATAAGCATAGACCTAGAGGAAGGTCTCCTTCTCTACACTGCATAAACTAATCCTCCTGAGCTCATCTGATGTTCAGGGGTTACTGCCTCCACCGAATATTTCGATTGCTATAAATGGCAAAGAAATTAAATAGACCATGCAACTATATAAAAATGATGAAAATATAAACTGTAGTACCTTGCAATACATCATTTTTTTATTCTTTTGTAAATTATAGAAGGAGCAGAGGAAGGATTAAAAAAAGGAGAGAAGAAGAGACTAATAAGTATAGGGAGAAAGAAGATTAACAAAATTGTCTAACTGACTCGTAACTGAGTATTAAAACGGATACCCCATAAATAATGCCGATATACATGCAAATGCTCAAGGAGGTTTAAATGTGGTGGTTGTGGCCAATGTTCGGACAGGCATACAGTTCAAATAAGTAGTAAGAGTAATTAAAATAAATTATTTGTAATGAATTGCTGCATGGAGACCGCATATGCTCTATCATGTGTGTGATGATGGCAAAGTGATTTCCTGTATCCAATAAAGGTTACCATCTTTTCAGCTAGATGCAATGGTCTGTAAAGCAATGACGATAAGCAAATACACCAATACCAAATTAATGATTACAAGCCCACATGAGGGTAGAACTTCCTAGAAAATAATGTTGAATTTCAAAGGGAAAAGTAAGAGAGCACATTTTCGAGACTTTATTCCAAACTTCAAACCAGAAAATTGTATTAGAAGGCCAATCTAAAAACATATGCAGATAAGTACCAGGAATAGACTTACAGATTTAGGATGTATTTTCAATGTTATGGATGTATTTGTCGAGAAACCGGGGTAAGAAAGAGCCTATTGTAAAATAGTATAATGTTTGTGTAGAGCTTGCTGAGCAGGAGGTGTGATGGATCTATGACCACATTAAAATCCAGGTTTGTAATAAAAAAGAAACTTTGTAAGTTTAATTCCCACAATAACTCCATTTTAGATTTAGGACAAATAGAAGGTACAAATTCAACATGTCTAAATATAAAGGAATGCAAATATGTGGGGAGTGCGTAGAACACACTCCACTCCCAGACGGACTGCATTTAATGGATACCAGATCCAACCTATATTAATCCATTTGACCTTGCTCAAAGTTCATCCAATAATGTTCACAATGGTTTTCCAAAATGTGTTTGACTCACTTGTCCAATCCACATATAAAACGTATGGTATTTTGGAAATTTCGCATATTAACGAGCGCCCATCTGGACTTCTTTAGGAAATACAATCCAAATACACAGAGTAGTTCGGAGCAGCACTTCTTTATTTAGAACCCAATGCATTTCGGGCTTATGTCCAGCCCTTCATCAGGGGTAACTCTAAATTGACAATGGCAAATGTTGCATCATTCTCAATAATATCAAAAGCTACTATATGTGTGTAAATTGACAGTAGCAAATATAACATCATTTTTAAATAGTACCAAAAGCTGCTATAATAATAGAATCTATGCTGCATTTTGCGCATGTGCCATTTTGTACTCAAACAATCCATAATTATTAAATGGCGGCGAATAAATTGCATAAAACTAGACACATCTCCTCTTTTGAATATTCCTGTTATCTATATTTGCAACCCGCCCTGCTGCAAAATCGAAAACAAGCATGATTAGACAGAAAAAATTACTGTGAGATCAACCATAAAACATCCCACGTTCCCTTTAATTACAACCTTTACAATTTTTCCCCATTCCTTTGCATTAATTTCCACCTGTCTGCTGAATCACAAACTCTTTCCTTTCTCCATAGAACTAATCTGACTTTCCTCAATTTACACGTGGGTGCTAGCACTAACTTTACTCCCGATACTAACACTTTCATATATATTTTTTCCGACGGGTACACACGTATGCTTTTTCCTTCATACAATCCCCAGACTTGATATAACATACATCCCATAAAATCTTTCACCATCCGGACATACCTGCTCACTTCATCATTACTATTCCCAGTGCTGCGTGCACCCCAGGCAGTTGTTCTTTTCCCCGTGTACCTCACCATCACTTTTGAATCATCCGTGCTCCGCCCACCTTTCCATCAGCGAGTACATCACATGACCCCTTACAGACTCCAATGTAAACTACATTACCCATGGTTCACTAAAATGTTCATTAAGGTAATCCGTACTGTCGCAGAACTCGGCACAAAACACAGTACATGTGTGCAAAATGTTGCAAATCCTGACGTATAGCCAAATTTAAGGTCAATCTGTACATTTCTTCATGGGAGTGGAACATGTACTACGCGCTCCCCACATGTTTGCATTCATTACAGTGCATCTAGGGCTAAGCACAGCCCAGTTCCGCACTCAATTTGTAAAGTTTGTTGAAAAATAGAGTTTAAAAAAATGGATCATAATTTGTAAAGCATGGTGTGCATACCACCTTTTTCACTGTAAATATAAAGGAAGCCTTAATGGCTAGGGTAGGGTTAAGTGAGTTAGGAAGTAAATTTGGATTCTGAATGTACCTGTGTAACAATTGATGTGTATTGTGAAATAACAGTCCTTAGGTTTTCATACTTGAGATTGAGTAAGCAGTGAGAGACCGTACTTACTCTGAATTTGAGATGAGAAAAAAGTACATTCCCTGTGTTGGAAGTGGGGTTTCTGGTTGGCTAGGCCATGCACCTAAGCAAGGCAGATTCTACAACTCTAGTCAGGGTAAGGGAGTTAAACCCTTCTCACCACCTTGGTAGCTCGGCAAAGCAGCCAGGCTTATCCCAAAGGCAATGTGCAACACACACACCGGTGACTCACTAAGCACACCCCAAAAAGAGATTCCACACAAGGTTGCATAAAAATATCCTTTGTAATATACATTAAACACATTAGACCACAATCACATAAATCCCTTCACCAACCAGGCAATTGTCATGTCATCATTTAGATCCTAAGTGAATTGCCACTAGGCAATGGTTATAACAACACAGGTAGTGCAATAAGGTAAACACATTATACAAGGACCTTCTCTATGCACATGTAAGGCAAATCCTGAAATAATGCTTGTTATCCTGACAATGCAAAGCAAAAAATAACATACATTAGACCACATGAGGGCCTACAATGCAGGTTAGGTCATACATGGATGTCGGCTGCTGGGCATACTATGCCAGTCCTGGAAATGTGAGGAAACCCAACCTACATCACAACATCAGGGCATAAATATGAAACAGATGGGTAATGAATAGAAAACAGGCACCACTATACATCACTGGAATAGAAATCATCCACTCACTTATAAGGTGCCGATATACTTGCTCTCCTATTAGACATTATATGGTAATTCATAACACCTGGGTAGCAGAAACATCTGCACACCACCCTCAGGAATTATAGTAGTTTTCCTGGTTCTGAAAAAGCAATAATGGCTCCTCAGAACAGGGAAGGCAGTGCAGTAATATGAGAGCCCAAGGTATGCCAACTGCCTCCCTGTGAAACCAGGTGCAAACCCTCAATGCTGCATCCTCTCCCCAGGGGCTGTGACTCTTCAAGGAAGGGCCCTCACCAGGGGGCTTCCAACAGCCACCCACAGGTGAGGGTGCCACAGGCTAGGACTGGTTCCTCCTATGCTCACTGTATGCTTAGGGATCCATTCTGCCTTTGTCCTGTAATCGTAGTTCCCTTTCCAAAGGGTGGGGGTGCTGCGCTGAAGAGGGATTGTCAGCTGTGGTGCTGAGGTGAATCACCAGCACTTCTTTCTCTCTACGGCTCCAAGTGAGCCCACAACGCTGGCAACAGAATTCTAAATGCTCAACACGCTATTTTTATAGGAAAAGGAAATTGCCGTGTTGAGGTTCAAGTATTTTCTCTGCTAGAAATCCAGAGCTCCACATGCGCTCTGGAAAAGCAAAACAGCGCTCACCTTGCTCTCTGCTGGCAAGGACAAGGAACATAAGTAGCGCTCCTTGGAGAGCACTGGAGGCACACCTGCGGGGTGCAGACAGGATTTGCCTAAGAGCATAGATGCACTCCTTATTTAAAAACAGCAGGCAGCAGGTCAGCACCACAGAGTAATCAAGTCTGAAGGCAGTTCCTCCTGGCAGTCTAGCAGTCCTCTGGCAAAGTGCAGTATTTAGAGCCAGAAGCATATGTGTACAAATACAATGCAGTGTCTAAAATCATGGGGTCACAGCCCCTGTACTTATACTTACAAAGTCTTTGTTCTGGGGGCACTTCAAATAACTTAATACATTCACAACACCCCCCATTTAATCCCCTCCCAGGCTTCAGCGACACTACAGGGGGGACGGAGAACAGCATTGTGAAAGCTAGGCACAGCCCAGTTCAGGTGCAAGTAAAACTCCTCCCACCACTCTAAATGCAGACCAGGCCTATTCTGCACAACTATGAGTCCCCTCAACCCCCCTTGTTAGTGTCTACATTGAATACACATCCCCAGGCCCTGTCTGTCTAAACCAGACATTAAATACAGTACCAGGCAGGGCACAAACAGCTACATGCATCATTGTAGGTATTCGCGATTCCTAAATTGCGAAAATTAAGGAATCGCAATTTAGGAATCGCAAATTCCTATGCATCAAAAAATCGCAATTTTTTTGCGAATCACTAATTTTCCTTATTTGCGATTCCTTAATTGCGAATCGCAAATAAGGAAATACTTTACATTGATTCCTATGTGCCTAGAGGCCCATAGGAATCAATGGGAAGGCATTCTCATTTTGCGAATTCACAATTAAGGAATCGCAAAGGACCCCGCCCTGCACCCCTGGAATGTCATGTAAGTACATTTTACTCGCACACATGTCCCAAGGGCATGTGTGTGTGTAAAATGTAGGTTTCAAAAATGCATTTATTTGAATTTTTGAAACTTTTTGCAAATTACCATGAAGGTGTACTTCATGGTAATTTTTCCCTGTAAAATTGCGAATTCGCAAAAAAAATAAAATCATGCATAGCATTTAAGAAATCGCAAAATTTGCGATTTCCTAAATGCTACCGCAATTTGAGAAATCGCAAAAAATTGCGATTTCTTAAATTGCGAGAAATGGTAAATGATTGATGCATCCCAAAAAGTGATTTTGGAATCGCAAACGGAAGAATTTTGCGATTCGCACCGTTTGCGATTCCAAAATCGCTTGATGCATGTGCCTGAAAGAGTCCTAAGCACACAGAAATGCAGACTTTTAAAAGTGGTATTCCTAAAATATTAATAAGAAATCTGCTTACATCAATACGCAGGATTTATCTATACTATTCATGCCATGCCAAACATGGTCACACTACCCCTTTAATATAAGAATTTACCACTGAAACACATATCAGGGAATTCCCAATGCAAACCTATGAGAGGAGCAGCCTCACAGCAGTAAGAAGCCACATTAGCTGTTTGTCACTACCAGGACATGCCACACAACAAAGGCATATATCATACCTTTTACCCACACAGCGCCCTGCCCATAAGGCTGACTAGGGCCTACCTGATGGGTGATCTATATGTAGCAAAAGGGGACTTTTAAACTTGGCGATCACTTTAACTGCCACATCACTGTGACAGTAAACTGCGCACACAGGCACTGCAGAGGCAGTGGATTAAGACAGGTTTGAAAGACTACTTCCATGGGTGGTGCAAGTAGCGCTGCAGGCCCACTAGCTACATTTAATTTACATGCCCTGGGTATATGAGATACCACTGTACAAGGGACGTGCAGGGAAGATAAATATGCCAAACAGGTGTATACCAAAGTTACCAAGTTTACAGGAGAGAGCACACGTAATGATCAGCGGTGCTGCAAGTGCCCAAAGGCTTTAAATCCAAGAAAAACAGGTCAGAAAAAATACAGGAGGCAAAATGTCTGGGATAACCCTGCAAAAAGTCCGATTCCAACACCCTGAAATAACTGTTTAACTTGAATTATATCTTTCTCTACCCAATTCTTCCAATAAAGTGTACGATTTGACAATAACCCCTCTCTGTGTTTTAGGTTTACATAGTGAGTAGAATGAGATACGTGCTGTACCATAAGAATTTACCAAGAAACCTATTGAGGGTTAATGATTTTTTAGTTCGCCTTCAACAATTCCTGACTCACTCAGACCCCTTACCACCACTGTGCTGGCATCAGTGCAGCCCTTGGTCACACCACAGACTGTATTTTGTTGCCTCTGGGCAAATGTTTGTGAGTACCCATGGATAACATCATCATTTTTAGTGTATGTCATCTGCCACACCAGGACAAATAAAGTGGCGACCACTTCTCTGACATACTAATTCTCCGTTGATGAGTATCAACCATATTAATGGTGTACCTTATGGAGGTGAGATATTTAGACATCTTAACTAATTAGAGGTCCATTTAATGCCAGTGTATGAATATATAGTTTTTAAACAATTCTTAGTCAAGGGGATAACTTTTGATTAAGTTTGTAGCCATATAGAATGAATAATTAACTAAGAGATTAAGAAAGGTGGTTATGGAAGCATGTGGATCTGATACAAAATTAACAACATCAACATAATAGGTGATATTAACTTCTGTATACTTATGCTTGAAGCCTTGCAAGGTAGACGTCTGATGAGACTGAAGAAAGGTTTCCAGAGGCAATATAATAATAAAGGGGGCAGAGGACAACCTAGTTGTGTGCCCCTTGCTAAAAGACAGTAAAATAACTGTAGACTGTTTACAAGGATGGATGTTTTAGGGGAGTAATAAAACAGGGTGGTGTATTTTAGAATTCTTGGACTGAAACTGTGCCATTTTAATGCTTGTAGCATAAAGTTCCAATTAATACTATCAAATGCCTTTTCCATATCCAATGTGATGGCAGTTACAGGTAGCATAGATTTTGATGCAGGATGTAAAATAACCAGAAAAGCTATTGAAATATCAGCCATAAAGATGCCATTTACAAAAGCAGTTTGCTCTAAACCAATCAATTCTGGGATAAAGTTATTAATACATAAGGCTAAATCTGTGGTACTCAGAGTATGTCCCGGGGGCCACATGTGGCCCTTTAAACCTTCCTCTGTACCCATCAGCTGAATGACTGCACTGGGTTGCAGTTTACTTCAGAAATCAGAAACATTAAAAAATATGTTAACTAAATGGAAAGGCTAATTGAAGTAATAGGAAAGAAGCTAATAAATTGTCCTGAAAAACTTAACTATAGAGACACATTCATGTTTCAATACATCTTGCAACAAACATGTAAAAACATGATAAAATCTCTTTAAAATTCAAAAAGTGTATTTCTTTAACATGCAGAAGCATTACATCTTAGTACATAAGAATAGATATGTGAATTCAGAAGTATTTATTCAAAACTGATCATTTAAAACAAATGAGTGCAGAAATAGTCATGTCTCCTCACACTCTGACATCAATGCCAATAGTGAACTAAGAGTCAAGTCAGGTATCATGTGGAACGTTGTTATATATGGATACATTATAGTTTAGCAAATAAAACACAAGAGATTTGTACATGATATATCCTGAACTAATATATTTCAAGATGCTCTCTCATGTGATAATGAAGAAAATGGAGGCAAAGTGATATTGGGCAATTGCTCAGGATCAAACACTTGAGTAAAGTGTGGAAGCTAAGATTGATCTTAGGTTTTCTTGTTTTCTGGTGGTGGGCAATTCTATTTCGTTTTAATTCAATACCCTTCTCAAGTTACTTCATTTTAACACGTGGCTTTCTCAAAGAAGTGATATCAAGCAGAAAGGCTTACAAAAGGTGCAGTAGGGGGATAGCAATTCAGATACAGACTAACACAGTATTATCAAATCTATGACTCTTCTTGAGTCTAGGGGCTTAATTTAGAGGGCAGTATGGAAAGAAACACTCAAAATAACTCCATGACTCTTTGACCACACCATGTATTTGATTTTCTTCTCCTATGCCACCTTAACCTCCCACAGAGCCCCACTTCCACCATGCTGTCATTAAAGCGGCCCTTAAGCACACCACAGACTATAGTTTGTGGCCCTGGGGGAAATGTTTGTGACTACCCAGGGGTAAAGACTTGGCAAAATTCTTACAATCTAAATGAATATGGAGTTTGATCATATCATTAGAACACAATGATAAATATTTGTACTTTTTAGGATTAAATAATGCATGGCTTCTAGAAAGGTGTCACAGGTTTCGTTAAAAGAGAGAGGGTATTGAAATAAAGATAATACATGTGGTAATATAATGTGAGAGAAATGGGTGTAAAATTCATCAGAAAACTCAAATGGGCCAGGGCTTTGTCTTTAGGTAGAGAGG
Source organism: Lissotriton vulgaris (assembly GCF_964263255.1). Classification (NCBI taxonomy): domain Eukaryota; kingdom Metazoa; phylum Chordata; class Amphibia; order Caudata; family Salamandridae; genus Lissotriton; species Lissotriton vulgaris. Next base: position 213,505 of record NW_028251401.1, on the reverse strand, counting down.
CAAAGGCTGCCATTATTTCAGGGATATAGAAATAATTATCCAATAAAGTCAGTCACAAACATGTTGAAGGTGTTATCTGATAACAAGTGTTCTGGAATATATACCATTTGGTAAAAATCGGAAAAACACCAGACTTTCAGCATTCTTAAAACGTTTAGTACCCTGTTAATCAATGATATTGTCAATTTTGGATTTTTGTGATTTAATCTTCAAGTAGTTTGGTAACAGTTTGCCTGCCCTATTGCTGCTGCCATAGCATTTTGCATTTATTTTTAATAGTAAACCAGACACCAACTCAATACATTTTTAATTGAATTTCAGCTTTGCCTGAATAATGCACTTCAACGTATATCAGTATTGGATTCCTAATATTCATACTCAAGTCTTTTCTTGGAGATAAGTAAGAGTGTGAAATCTTTAAGGGTGTTTTTCTTTTTAGTCATAACATAGTCAATTAATTGCCGTCTGGCTGTTGTTTAAATGCATCCCAGACAAAATGAAAAGAAGTATAAGAATTGACATTAGCGGCAAAGAATTCTTGATTGAAGAACTCAAATTGCCTTCCAAGTGAATCGTCTTTCAATGAGCATTTATTAAAACATCATTTGTTGGACTGAGAGGTGACTGGCATCAGCATAATATCTACTATAACTGGTATGTGATCTGACATTATGATAGACCTGATTTCAGCATTAGTTATTTAGCAAATAGTGTATGTGTTAAGAAAATGTATTCTATCATTTAGATGTTTGAGCAGGAGAAATATTCTAAAGTGTCTGGGTTGTATGCCCTCCAAGCATTCACATGTCATCTATAATAAATAGATTTTAAATGCTTTATGCATTTTGTTGGAACATGTCTAATTGAGGAGTGTTGCCAAAAAAAGGATTCATGATTTAGTTGAAATCCCATTCTACCACCAGATTTGTGTTTGAGGAAGATATCAACCTGGTGAAAATTCAGTCTCAAAATTGATCAATAACTGCGACCATATATATTAAGAAGAGATAATGACATATGTTTTATGGTAAGTCATAGAAGAATACCTTGTTTATTGATAGATCCACACACATATTTAATTGATATTTATGAACTAAGATTTTTAGTGTAGTCAAAATAAAGTATAGTGTGTCTGCGTGCTATCTCGCTATGGGGTACAGCCCTAACCACTGTTTAACAATAGCAAATATCAAAGCCTGGAGTCACCCAGACCTGCGTGATGCACAACCTTGGTCCCTAAGGTTTCAAGTTTTAGCTCATTTTATAATTTTTTTTGTGAGTTTAAGAAAACTATAACACCAATGAAAGCAAAAACGTATATTGCTCGTAATTTCAGTAATACAATGTGCATAACAACATAAATCCGCATTATGCATGAGATGAAAATAACATATGTAGATTTCTGTTACATGGTACTATGTTTTACAAACACAAGATTCAAGTACATCCAAGAACTCCAAAACAAATCCCAATGCATTTCTGGTTAAATTAACCCTTCTTCAGGGGCTCTTCATAACAACGATGTGCAGATTTAGAAGACGGTCTTTTAGTTTCCTCCGTGTGGAACTACAATAATGAAATGAAGATATGATGAGCCCACCATAACGCCGAAATCTCAGCGCAGTTTCAACACTTTCTCATCCCTTTGTGATTCAGTGTTGCAAGGACGGGTCTGGGTTGGTATACTTCCCTCAAGTTCTTAGGTTGATTATGCACAAACATGGGTTTTTCCATAAGCAGCGTAGTAAAGTCCACCTCCTGCTCAATACGTCACTACGCGGTTGGTCTTGCACCACACTTTTTTCCTTTTCTTTTTTTATAACTGCTTCACAAGCTGCAGTTACGGCTTAACCAGCCTGAAAACCAGCTGCTTAAATGTTACGCGATGTCAGACTTTATTCTTTCGGAGCCCCAACCTTCCTCATGAGTGTGCACTTGCATAGACTACGTGATGTCATACGACTCCTAAACATTTTCAAGTTGTAGGCTTCCTGGACATGATGCTGAATAGCGTTGTAAGTCACGTCTAGGCATAGACTAATGCTCACAGCAATAAAGTTTTCTTTGGTTGCTAAGTTTCCTTTTTTTAAATGCACTTCTTGCATGAAGATGTTGAGATGCACATCTTAAATGGCGAGGTTTCAGCGATGTGGCGGGCGGTTACCAGCACTCGTTTTTTCTTCGTTTGCTTATCGGGCAGTTTTAGGGTTTTTCTTACAAATTCACATATTTTTGGTACAGGATAGATTATTGATGATTGTTTTTTTTTCAATTGTTGCAACAAGGTTTCACATTTTATAACTTGGCAAGCCTTCGCTCAGCTTGTACTTTTCGTTTTTACGTTGGGTTATGTAAGCGTCTGACATTCCAGGACACAATACAAAGATTATTACTTATATGTGTACAAGAGAGAATAAAACATATGGACAGGGACATCCAGCTTATATAAACATAAATAAAACCAGAGACAAGATCCTTCAAACGTCAGTTCTGAATGTGAACATGAGGAAGAGGAGAAATAAAAGTTACAGTGAGGGATAAAAGAAGAAGAATATGAACGGGGGAAAGGGAAGAACAGAATCTGATAGAGGAGGAGAATATGGTAAGAACCCTGAAAGGCTTAAACCATGAGAAAATATGAAGCATGTAAATTGAAGCAAATGAAGTGAATGGGTGTTGAAATGCAGATAACATAGATAACTGACAGAAATGTAAAAAAACTGATGACAGAAAATACACTCACAGACATATATGTACCATCATGAATGTGAATATGATAAAAAGGGATTCAAAACACCATTACTAGACTACATCATTAGGAAACTATGAGCACTTACCAACATGAAGAAAACAAAGTGCATACACTGGGTGAAGGGGAGGGTACACTGAATATAAAAGACATCTAGTATCCAATCCCACTCACCTGAAGTCCAGGTACCACGGAAAGAGAGATTGTCCATCCTCTCACCTTGTGGTTACCTTTCCATGCTGACTGGAGCACAGACGTGGGCGGTAAGCCATAAGCGGAAAGGGGAAAACAGGGAAAAGTTGTGAAGGATTCTTGCTGTCGTGATTCCGGTAACTCAAGGTAAGTATGTGGGTGTGTCACACGATTCAGGAAAAATGCTCAAGCAATGTGTCCCTTAAAGAAGATGAAAAAGGAAAAGGGTGGGAGCATGTACTAAATTCACACAAGGTAGACATAGTCTGATTCTCTCATAATACAGGTATAAGAGGATAATGCTAACCCTTCTTGTGTAATGCATAACATTCCGAATAGAACACACCAAAATACAAAGGAAACAAAAGCATCATGGTCTCCTTTCAATTCATGTGAGTTAATCCAATCATCATCAGCACTGGACTGGAAACACAAACCAGCCCTGATAACTGAGTAAGAACGGGCGTCTGCACACGGTTAGGGGGGGCGATATCGCAGCAATGTTGCAAAACCGACCCCCGGTAACAAAAATGGATCAGGGGTCAAAAATCTCCCCCCCACCCTGTCGGCCCACCAATAAAATGCCCGGTGCCCAATACTGCCAGTCCAGCCCCGATTACAATTCTTATTAGTGGCATAGGAAGTGTTAGAAATCAGGCAGAATCCCACAATCCTGAGGCACAACAAGTCAATACAGGGGGAATAACAAAAAATATTTTATCCTTAATTTGCAGGCCAAGAAAATGAGGAAGTGGCTAAGTACATGGGGAACACAAGAATATGGCTCACTATAGTCACTTTCACACGAGCAAGTAAAAAAAATGCAACACAAAAAGATGATGGACGGAATGTTGAACATTGTCAAACATTCACCCACAGTAACAGATCTGGGTTTAATCCATTGTCTTTTTGCTCACCATGCCACTCCAGTTTAGACATAGCCATATGCAAACCAGTCTTGACCCTGTGCCTCATTGAAACAGTCCAGAGTGACCTGCCTTGCCATGTCTTCCCTGGACAGGAATCAAGCATCCTAGGACCTGTTTCGGGCTTTCAGCCCTCATCAGGCAGGATAGCTTGACTCCAGTGGCGTAGTGTGCACTGGACCCACATCTGGGCATACCCTTCCCACTTAGGGTGAAAATGCAACACAAAAAGATGATGGACGGAATGTTGAACATTGTCAAACAATTACCCCCAGTCACAAATCTAGGTTTAATCCATTGTTATTTTGCTCACCATGCCACCCCAGTTTAGACATAGCCACATGCAAATCAGTCTTGACCCTGTGCCTCCTGGGAACAGTCCAGAGCGAACTGCCATGCCATGTCTTCCCTGGACAAGAATCAAGCTGCAAAACTGACCCCGGTAATAAAAATGGCTCAGGGATCAAAAACCACCCCCACCCTGGCAGCCCACCGATAAAATACCTGGTGCCGGCTGCTGTTAGTCCAGCCCTGATTATGATTCTTATTAGTGGCATAGGAAGTGTAAGAAATCAGGCGGAATGACCTAATCCTGAGGCACATCAAGGCAGAATAAAGGGGGAATAAAAAAAAATATGGTATCCTTAATTAGCAGGCCAAGAAAATGAGGAAGTGGCTAAGTACATTGGTCACAGAAGAATATGGCTCACTGTAGTCACTTTCACAGGAGCAAGTCAAAGAAACCCATGGTAAAGTGAATTGACCTGGGAGGGGGGGACTAACGAACAAGTTAGCACAAGGCATGCAGCAGCAGTATTATGCTTCTGGGGATACTGTGTGGGAGGTAGTGAGACCAAACAGCTGAAAACAGCACTACGTTGACTGTTCACAAAGAACGGGCCCCAGTGGTGAAGGCAGTCCAAATATATTGAGGTACAAAAGGGGGTGGAGATGGACGGAGCATCTGAACCAATCAAACACTCACTTCCAGTCAACAGATCTGGGTTTAATCCTTCACTGTTCTTTAGCTCACTCTGCCACCCCAGTTAAGACATGGCCATATGCAAATCAGTCTGACCCTGTGCCTCATGAGAACAGTCCAGCCCAAACTGCCAAGCCATGCCTTCCCTGGACCCGAAACAAGCTTCCCAGGACCGGTTTCTGGCATTACGGCCGTCTTCAGCCAGGCTTGCTTGAATCCAGTGACAAAGTGAGCAAGGGACTCACGTCTGAGCATGCCGTGCCAACTTATGGCGCACAAAGCGGTACAAAAGGGGGTGGTGATGGACAGAGCATTTGAACCAATCAAACACTCATTTCCAGTCAACAGATATGGGTTTAATCCATCCGCGTTCTTTAGCCCAATCTGCCATCCCAGTTAAGACATTGCCATATGCAAATCAGTCTGATCCTGTGAATCATGGGAATAACCCAGCCCCAACTGCCAAGCCATGCCTTCCTTGGACCGGAAAACAAGCGTCTCAGGACCAGTTTCTGGCATTACAGCCGCTTTCAGCCAGGCATGCTTGAATCCAGTGGCAAAGTGAGCAAGGGACTCACATCTGAGCATACCCTGCCAACCTATGGTGAACAAAGCGGTACAAAAGGGGCTGGTGATGGAAGGAGCATCTGAACCAATCAAACACTCACTTCCAGTCAACAGATCTGGGTTTAATCCATCACCGTTCTTTAGCCCACTCTGCCACCCCAGTAAAAATATGGCATTATGCCAGATACCGGTCCGAGTAAGCTTGTTTCCAGTCCAGGGAAGGCATGGCTTGGCAGTTCGGGCTGGACTCAGACTGATTTGCATATGGTCATGTCTGAACTGAGTTGGCAGAGTGGGCTAAAGAACGGTGATGGATTAAACCCAGATCTGTTGACTGGGTGTGAGTGTTTGATTGGTTCAGATGCTCCGTCCATCACCACCCCCTTTTGTACCAAATATATTGAGGAGTACTCAGTCAGACCACTCGGGATGAATGTGCCCCAAAGGAGAATTCAAGAAAGAGAGGCATTGCAGCCGGCATTGGAATCCTTCCATTATCCTGAAACAGGGAATTAAAACCAAGCATCCAGGTAACGGAGAACACAATAGAAATAGACCGCACCTCCATAAGCTGGTGACGCATCTCTGATCACATGATAGCTGCACCCCCACTCACATTGTGGCTTTCTATCCACAACGGGCCCAGTGAGTCACATTGGAAATGACTGCCAAGCATGAAAAGAGGCAAAATTAAAAAGGATGGATAAGAAAAGCCAACAATAATAAAGGTGAACCCTGGGATTCCCTAAAAACCACCAGACCAGCACTCAAAAGAAAAATCAATAAGCACAGCATCAATAACACCTGGTCATCAAGTCCCTAGCTGAGCAAATGGGAACAACAGCGGAGAGCATGTGGAACAACTAGCATGGTATGTAACATTTAGGACAGGGGCTCAAAGACCTTGGACGGGTGTTCAAATATGTATAGGAAGACTCCGGTAAAATCATGAAAAATGCTGACAATTTCATTCATTCACTAACCGACCTGTTGACCTCGTTGCTCTTGTTGCTTAATAAACTTCAACTCTTTGGAGAGGTCTCTGGCTTCAGGCTCAATATACATAAATACTGGATTTTGAATCTCTCGGTCATGCCCTCATGTAAATTTATTTGCGCTCTGCTCAAAATGATTGTGTCTAGTTGGTAATGCTTTGCACCTTTGTCTAAATAGGAACCCTTCTTTCTAGTCAGGATAAGGGGGGATAAACTAGTGATATAACCCCTGCTCACCCCCTTGTTAGCTTGGCATGAGCAGTCAGGATTATCTCAGAGGTAGTGTGTGAAGTAGTTGCACATATCCAACAGTAATACAGTGAAAAAACTACAGTTCTAGAAAAAGAACCAATATTTATCTGTGCAAACAAGATCAAAACGATAAAAGACCATCATACAGTAATCAAATATATGTACTTTGCAAGAATGACTTTAAAATGCTGTTCCTTAAAGCCCTACCACGGTGCTAAAAACGTCACAACAGAATCTAACGGTTCCAAACCAAACTCGTCAGTGCAGACTGGCATTAGTGTCAGCAGACTCGTAAACGGTACCTTTGGTGCAGACCAACCACGGAAGTGCGGGCCGTCGTTGCATCTGTCGTGATCCAGGAAAGGCAGGACACACCTCAACTTCCCCAATCTGTCTCAAGAGAATGAACTTCCCCAGCCCTTGTCACTCTAAAGCCATACAATAAGTCCACAACCAAGCAGATGCACACAGGATGGCTAGGCAAGAAAATACCTACTTAATAAAAGTGGTATTTTTAAACACAGAACATAAAACGCATCTTTACTAAAAGATGCATTTCTACATGCTGAGTTTAGGCATACTAATTACTCCTTTTCCCGATTTTGTCCCAATAGGGATACAAACTCGTATAATGTTATGAAGTATTCCCCATTCTAGTCTATGGGACTGATAACCTCTCAATAGTGAAAAACAAAATGCCATAGTTCACTATCAGGACATTTCACACACACCAGTACATGTTAAACCTATCACATACTCAGCACCCTGCCATAGAGGTAACTTGGGCTTTCCTTAGGAGGGCTCACTAGCAATAAAAGGAAAGTTAGGGCTTGGCAAGTGGGCGCGCTTGCCAAGTCGAAATGGCATTGAAAACTGCATGCAGACACTGAAGTGGCAGGTACGAGAACCCTTTGAATGGTTGCTCGTGTGGGTGGCACATTCAGTGCTGAAGGCCTTCTAGTAGCATTTAATTTACAGGCCCTGACACTCTTCAATGCACTTCTCTACTGACTTACCAGTAAATCAAATGGGCAAATCATGGAAACACCAATCCATAATTCAATTTACAATAGGAGCACTTGCACTTGAACAGCAGTGAGAAACTGTACAGAGACACTAAACCAGCAAGAACAGAATGAAAAACCAGGAGGTCAGAAAAGAAAAAGACAAGGGAAAGATGCCAGTTCTAACACGCTTACAGTTCCCTTTCGACCAGGCAGAGGATGACATCTCGCACTTGGGCATCGAAGTGGCCTAAACTCTTTCTAGGACCTTGTCCTTAAGCTACTCTTCCCTTCTTTCCCAGATGAATTGGTCTCTGTCCTACTTGAGCCATTTGCACCTCACTTGGAATATTCACACAGAGGCTGTCAAAATGAATATTCCTCTAGATATTCTCTATATCTTTTCAATTCTTTCCCTGTCTCCCTGTCTAATGCCAGCTGCTCATGGCATCTAGCTATTGATAGATTTGTTTGGGATAGCAAGAAAACCTGACTTAACCAAAAGATGTTAAACCGTCATAAATGAGACAGTGGTTTGGCGCTCCCTTGATTGGCTCGCTATAATCAAGCAACACAGTTCCGCTTTCTAGTAGAGTGGATTCGCTCTCTTTCTGAAAAATACTGGTCCTTAATGGATCAGCATGTTGCTGGACCCAACATCTGGAGAGAAGCTTGGCTACCACATAAACATAGCACATGGAGATTGTACTCCTCACCAGTGACAAGCTCAGCACTCAAAGTGAGGTAATCTTAAGCCCTCGAACTTGGTTTGATGATGTTTCCCTCACTGATGATGCTGATTCTAATTTACCTTGACTTCTTGCCGGCTCAAGATCCAAGTGGCATTCAAGCTCTGGCAGGATGAGGGCTGCAAACACATAGGTTCCCTCTTTGACGAACTAAGTTCGGACTATGCGCTACTCCTACAGCTTATATAACATATCTACAGGTGTGGAACTTGGTGATGTAGTTGGCTATAGATGAGGAGCATCCCAAACTCTGACACCCTTTTAAGAATGGCTGGTTCTTAAATCTGACGATACTCATTTGATCTATACTCTCCTTTCTAAAGAGGGTCCCATCACATAATCTAAAAAGCAACTTCAGTAGGAGGCAGAGTTGGGACGATAACTAACTAACAAAGAATAGGAGGACATTTTATACAGAACACATCACACAGCACACAAAATGGTTAGCAAAGAGACCGCCTATAAGATTGTCTCTTATTGTCATTTAACATCAGCACATCTTCATAGATGAAATTTGGAGCGTTCCAAGGAGTGCTGACATGGATGCGGACGAACTGGTTTCCTCCGCGAACCTTCTTTGGCACTGCCCCAAATGTTCCTGATTTTGGGACCAAGTTCTAAATGACATTGGCACAGCTATTAATACCTCAATTCCGAGATTCCCACATGAACCATATTAGGGCTTCCAAACCCTTTGACCTATCCATTGTGCTTCAATCGTGGCAGACAGATAGCTTTGGCACTGGTAGCAGCACAGCAAGTAATCCTATTGCTCTGGGGGATGGAGAAAATTCCACAACATGTCTCATGGTTACACAGTATGTGGTTCATCCTGGGAATGGGACAGTTGTCCATGGCTGTCGACTCTTAGGGCATTTCCTACCCTGATATTTGGACTACTGTTATCGAAATCCTTTCCTCTGAATTTTGAGAACTAACATGTTTTCTTTTTATGTTATCAAATTGCCTGTTTATAACTGCTGGCCCTAGGGTTGTAGGCAAATAGCTGTGTACCACAAGTCATATATCTATTTCTTGCTACTTGGCTCAATAAATTTAATTGTTCCATAAATCAACGAAAGAATGTTGCTTTTCTTTCTTCTGCTTTATTTAAATAGCTTTTGATGATAAGCAGAAATAATAAGTTTATTTTCTGCACTCCTTAGAGAAAGGCTACAATGTTTCTCCATGTTCCTACACATCCCAAGTTACTGCAGCTTTTTGTTTTTAAATTTACTTGTTATTGAACTGTTTCTAATAGCTGTTTCCAAATAATATCTAACAGGTTTTTGATGTGTTTAATTTTACAAGAGGTTTATTTTTAATTATTCATGTTTCCAAACATGCTTGATCTCTCATATATAAGAGCTATGTACTAAGCTTTTGAGTGGTTTGTGGGAAAGGTGATGGTGTGACCATGTATTATATGGAATAAAGTATGTCCTGGCATACATTATAATAGATAATGCAAGTCACCTCAGAGTTCCATAACCTTATAAAGGGACTCAACCTTTGGCCTCATTCATCTAAATAGTTATAGAACTCTGAGGCGACTTGCAATATCCTTTTAATGTACAGCAGGAGGAACTTTATCCCTTGTTTATTTCCTTTAAGTAATGCATCTTCTTCTCGCTAAACCCATATATCTCTCTGCTCGCAAGTGTTAACATTACCTTCTTGTCTGTCAGACCTGGCATCCTTGGTGTGGATTTCCCTCTAACCCTTTGCCTTCAGACCTCCTGTTTTTGCCCACTTGGGGGTTCATAAAGATGGCGGACGGACTTTAATCCGCCCGCCACTCTAGCTTTAACTGGAGCGGCTGCCTGCCATGCGGCGGTCCTGCCACCTAATTATGATGCGACCGCCACTGCGGCGGTTGCATCTGGTTATTGAACATTGCTGCGGTGTGGCTGGCTGCAGCACCCACCACAATGTGAAATGCCTACGTTGTGCATTTCCCTGCACAACTTGGCAGGCGCCGTGCGGTGCCTGCCACCTTATGCAGGGAAATGGAGGGGGATATCATTGGAACCCCCCAGTGCACAGCTGACCAACCCAATCCCGGGTGCCCACAACTGGCCCGCAAAGCCAGTCTCCTCCTACCTTTACGCAGCATAGAATCGCCGCAAAAAGAATGGCGGAAAAGCCCATTGTAATCACGACGGCAGTGCCAGCAGGGCACTGCTGCAATATTTGCCTGGTTCCGGGTTCCACAAGGTGGTCAATAAAGGACCGTCTTGCGAAACCATGGCGGTCAGTCTTTTCAACCGCCACAGAACAATAGTGATTCCTACTGCCATCATAATATGGCGTGGGTAAGTCACCCTTTGATGGCAGGCAGATCGCCACTGCCGGGCAGGCGGTGTCAATCCGCCCGCCATAGTCATCAGCATCTTAGTGATTGCTGGCCTTAGGACTCTGCAGATGGACTTTACCACTGCTAATCGGTGAAGAACAGAGCAGGCAAAGAGAGTTGAGGCAAGAGCCTGCACCTATCACTACAAGTGGCTGGCTGGTTTGAGATGGTGCTAGAAAACCAGGAAGTGCACCCATCAACACTTTCTATTGGGGAAAGACCCAACAAAAATAACAGAAAAAATTGAATCAGCACACATCAAATTAGAGCAATAATAAAAGTTCAAATGGTATCAAGTATCCATGATGATTTGAAGAAATGTGCCAGCATATCTGCTGAGATTACTGCTGCTGGCCACCCTCCCCTCCAATGATGATGTTTATGTTATCATCATCAATATAAGATTATTAGTGTGACACTACAATGTTATTTGCCTTTTGAAATCTTTTTACTTGTATTGGATTCTGGACCTAATACATGTACACAATTTTGAGCCCTGAAGAAGTCTCTCTCGAGATGAAACGTGTTGGCTAAATGGCTCAATGAAATGTTTGAATGTTGGATTTGAAAGACCGCACATATATTTATCAATGAAAAAAATATTGTTTATTACAAAGAAAAAATCTGGACCCCGTAAATTTCTTCAAATCATCATGGACCCTTTTTTTAAATGTCTTTATGAGGGTTTTTCCCAAATCAGCAGCTTGCATCCAAAACAACAAGTATACATTTAGTCCACCTCAGCTGAGGTGATGTACATCACAGTAAGAATACATGTCAAATATAATGCCTGAGTTCGCAGCTGTGAGAGTCCTCAATCTTCAATGTTATCTTCAGTTTTGTCTTTTTTTGTGCGCAATCAAACAAATCATCATGGACACTTGATACCATTTGAACTTTCAATAATGCTCTAAATTGATGTGTGCTGATTCAATTTTTTCTGTTACTGCTAACCAGTGCTAAAGTTACTATGCTCTCTATGTATTAAATGTTAGATTGGCTAATCCCCACTAGGCATATTTAATTAACTTGTAAGTCCCTGGTAAAGAGTCGCTACCTGTGCCCAGGTCCTGTAAATGAAATGCTAGTTGTGGGCCTGCAGCACTGATTGTGCCTCCCACCTAAGTAGCAATGTTATCATGTCTCAGGCCTGCCATAGCAGCCTCTAGGTGTGCAGTTTTAAACTGTCTTTACATCCTCGTAAGGTAAACCTTTTACCAGATGCAAATCTTCATTTTCAATACATATAAGTCAGCCCTAGGGTAGGCACTGGACAGCTCATCGGACAGGGTGCAATACATTTAAAAGGTAGGACATGTACTTTTAATTCTTACATGTCCTGGTAGTGAAAATACTCTTAAATCTGTTTCACACTACTGCAAGGCCTATCTCTCCCACAGGATAACATTTCCTAATAGGAACAGTTAACCAGTTCATGATTGGTGTTTTTGGGATTGTAAAGAAAAATCCTATTTGAATTTTGAATTACAATTTTATAACTTTGGCTTTTTCCTGCCTTAGCCCTTTGGTGCCTACAGCCTGTTTCTGGGTTACATGAATGTGTGTAGTTGACAGTTAAGCTTTGTGTATACCTCCTACATAGTCAAACACTGTGGGGAGCTAAAGTGTGTTTGTATGGGCCAACTCTGGACCCAGCACCACGTACACTTGAATAGGCTGTGTCATGTGTCCACACAAAGGGATACCTAACCCCTGTAGATAGTCTGGAGCCAGGGCCAGGAAGGCAGGGCCCCTGGGGCACTTCAAATGTGTGGCTCTAGAAGCTTATCCCCACTTCAAAGGCACAACTGGGTATAAATACTTGACCTCAGACACCAACTCTTCAGTACTCATCTGGACCTATGGGTACTCTGTAAGGAAACAGGACTGCTGTGCTGTAGAAAGGACTTCCAGTCTGCTGCACTGCTGCTCTCAAGGACTGCTGCCCTACTGTGCTGACCTGCTGCCTTCTGCCTTTTGCCTGGGTGAGAAAGACTGAACCTGCACCTCTTGAACCCAGAGTGACTCCAAAGGATAATTAGCTGGGCTCCTGATCTGAATACTTAGGGACAAAACAGGCTTTCAACAAACTTGCACCTACACATGGACTCTGCTGCCATCCATGGATCTACCCGGCTAAGTGGTGTCAACCCAGTTCTGAACATTTGAAAGTAGGCTTAAGGTGCTCTGACAGCCTCTTAAATACAGCGGTACTGATGCAGTTCCTCTGCTGCACGGCGCACACCCTACAGAATCAACACATTGACTCTGATGCATGGATTGAACCTGGTGCAAAGACCCCGAGTGCAGTGAATCCCTTTGGACCGCTGTGATGCAACAAATCCTAGGCACAGGGTCTTGCACACCTCGTCACTGGCAGCCTGAACGAATCAGACAAAATCAGCATCATAGCCTCTCAGCTTCTTAAACAGATGCATCACCCCAACTCTGTGGCGCATCCCTGACAACAGACTCTTCATCAAAAGCCGCAGTGATGGGAACCTTAACGATGATGTTAACCCTTGTATCACAGCCTCGCCATATATCAGAACCGACACATCACTTCGGCTGCCCACGCATGTTCGATGCAGATCCTTGCAATGCTCTGCATACCCATATTTAAAGTACTCTGTTCAGTGGGCCTAACTTAGACCCTGTAGCCAGCCCACACTCCATCGCGGTCGGCCTGAACTTGTGACTTTCCCTCAGTCTGGCACAGTCAGATAATCACAGTTGGTGTTTTTTGCTTTTTGGTTCTATTTTCACTCAATCTTTTAAAATGCATTTATCCAGTTCTTCTGATCGGATTGTTGTCATTTTGGGCTTCATTTAGTCATTAAAGAAAAGAAAGTTCTATTTTTCTTTCATGATGTGAGATCCTTTTGTGTCGTATTTTCACTTTATTACTATTACTGTTTGGAGAGTTGCAAAAATACTTCACACATTGCCCATGCTAGCCGTCACCTTACACATTTTGAGAAATGGCTATTTACTCACCCATCTGATAAACCTATTCTCTCCGGCATCTATGTGTTCCCTCTTACTCCGACCATTCAGACTAAAACGCTGGTGCAGCGTCGGTGGGAGATGGAGTGTGAGCGGGAATTGTCACCTAAGGAGTGGCATAACATACAGCACATGGCTACAGCATCACTTCGCAGTACAGCGGCAAAGAGATGTTCCTTGAGATAACTTATTACAGGTACTACACCCAAGCCAGGGTGACACAGGGGAGACCTGGAAGGGACCGTCATTGCAGGAAACAGTGCAGCCAAGTGGGCATCCTAACGCATATACTATGGCATAGTCTGAAAAGATAACACTTTTGGACTAAGGTCCTGGCTACTATTGACAGCAAGCATGTGAAATGCAAAAGGTTTTGCATTAGTGAATGTTTTAGCTATTGGTATTGCAAATGATAATGTTTGTTAGATTTTATTTGTATCAATTAATATCCCAGCAGAACCAAAGGAATAAAAAAATGAAAACATAAGCTCAGTTGCAATCTTTCTTTTTATAATTGTGTTAAGGATGCAGTACCTTATGTGGCACGTAGAGGCCCTTTTACAACACCACAGGGACACCTAGTAACAGCCTGTGGCAATGCAACTTATGTTAATGATGGGATATTTTTTGACAAAAAACAAATCCAACAAACATTATTTGCAATGCTAAAAGCTCAAACGTTCACACATTGCCTCTAGGTTAAGCCTGGCTGCTCTGTTCCATGCCACCAGAGGGTTGAGCACAGGTTTATTTAGGGTTGGCTTCTGCCTCACATTTACAATTATTGTGGTTGTTGCTTGACCAGGGCTCACACCCCAGCCAGCCAACAAACCAATTTCCTACATTGTCCTGGTGCTTTCACATCACTCTGCAACATGGTGACAGCCCTCCTAAGGTCTTTACCGGCCTCATAAGATGTGCTGACAACATGACTCTACACTGGAAGGGAACGGTTACGGAAAGGAATTGATCTGCCCTCTGTACTCCTGAATGCATTCATTTAAAGAACAGATATCGTTTTGAGTGGCATCTTTAGAGCATCACAGCCACCGGCCTGGACGTCTATTCGGTTACATTGTTCAAGATCGGTGGAATTTATATGTTCGCGCTCGACTGCCCTATTCCTGATAAGGCTATCTAGTAGACGGGCTGAAATGCATTGACAGATATATTGGGACACCATATAAATTTGAAACAATATGTAAAATAAGTAAAGAACGCCTAACACAATATATGATTCGAATTAATAGGACCTTCAGGCATTTCTAATGAAGGTGATCCAATAAAGAAATGCACTAGGTTTCATATTTTTGAGGTGCATCCTGATGTATAATAAGGGCAAAGAGAGCAAGAAAGTTTTTTCTTTGTTTGTGTTATATGTATATATGTAAATAAGTGTATATAATTGTATCAATTTGCATATTGATTTTGAAAGTACAAATTACTTATTTGGAATGAAATATAATACAAATTAATTTGAACTCAAAATAGTTGGATGTAGATTGTTTGTTGTTCTTTGACTACATATATTGAAAAATATGAGAATTATTTTAGAGATTAATACAGATAGGAAGAGTTACATTTATTTTCTCTTTATCTTACTATTTAGCATATCTATTGATCCCGAGGCATTAGTATTTTTTCTGACAAAATGAACCCTATTCACAGCTTTAAACTCTTCCCCTGACAATGTGTATTCCCTGGTGATCCTGTGTTCACAATGAGAAAAAAAGTGGATTGCATACTTTAATGTTTCTCTAAACCTTATACATTCTAGAGTCACTGGCTGTAAACACTATGTTTTGCCCCACAATATAGTCAATATCACTGGACTATGATCTGAGACGGCTGCACTAAATATTTGGCCTCAACAAGTGCACAGGAGATTTGGTCGGCACATACACGCTTACCTATGCCTTTGTGTAAAATGTGTATTCCTTATTCTGCAGTAAGCAATGTTTAGATGCCTATAACCTATTAATCATTCATCCAGGACTTCTACCTCTAGCCAGTGTAACTATAGGTGAATCACAGAGAGAAGGGTGAGACCTATCCAACATATCATCTTACACAATTAAAACCCCTTTCTGATATTCAGAAAATGCATTTTTTTCTGGAAATGGGCTTGCTGTTCCTTTGAAGAATCACAATTGGTTGGTGTTATGAGCAGACATTTAAGCTAAACACATATCTTCACAATAATCTCCCCATTACAATAAGATATATTCCTTCTTTGTTAACGACCACCTTAACAACCTCTAAAGTCATCCCTTGTCTAACCCATATAAGCACTCCTCCCGAAAACCTAGATTATGTTGTGTAATCTTTTGAAATGTTCATTTATTTTTCAATTTACCACCTTCCTTCCACGTAGATGAAGTAGAACAATTTGTACTTCACACTGCTTTTGGTAGTAATTCATGTAATCTCTTTTTACAGCAAATACCCTATCTTTGATGTTCTAGATCAGGAATTTGTTTCTAGTGACTCATCCCATAGATTAATGCATCTCTCCTACTATCTCCATTTGTTGTACTTCACAACAATTTCTACAAATCACCTTTCAGTATGTTCCTCACAAAGGCAGTTTTCACAATTGTTCACAATGTTGTTCTGCTTTAATATACCCTTGTTATTTCCTGCAATCCAAACAGGCAATGACTTTTTGCCTAAAAACAGCCAAAAAACATAATTATTCTCTAAATACCACTAAATGCATCTTAGACAATGGGGCGGTCTTTTTAATACTCCCTTCTCCCCACTTGCCACCCAAATGAAGTTGAATTGCATGTCACATCTTCCCTCTTATCCCCTATTATCCATCTCCTACCAAGTTGACAAATTAGATCAATTCATCCATAGTCTTATGGATGACACAGGCACAATTTGATCTCCACGCTCCTTCATTGGCATACTGCACTCTTTGACGACAACCTTTTTATTATCTGTTTGTGTCTTTTGAATTATAATATTGGACAACCATTGGCCACAGCGTTTTGAAGTATGACTCATGGTACATGTTGAGTTATTGCATGACGTGTTGGGTGCTGTCGAACTGTATTGGGTTCTTTTCACTTTCACAAATATTTTCTGGTATCCTGTTACGACACGCAGGGTATGGGTCATCTCTTGTTAATGTTTACATACATGGACACAGTGGCAGCATGTGTTCTTTTGGCTTTCTCCTGTATTTCTTTTCTACGTTTTGGGTCAAGTCAAGTCAAGTATAGACTTTATTTCGGTTTTGATTCAAACCATAAAAGTACATATACAATATAGACAATATAAAACACAGTAATTATAAAACATGAGCAATAAAGTGCAAAAGTGCAAAGTACAGTAGGTTCCATACACAAAGAATTCATTTAGAAAAATAATTAAATCAACAAAGGTACCATCATTGGTCCAGACAATTTCTCAGCTTGACAGTCAATTTTAAGAATTCAGTAACTTGGAGAATACTGTCACTGTGCAAAAGTTGCAAATACATTAATTCTGGTCTGATCTGATTTAAATTGAGTTTCTTTAAAAGATCTACCAGATAGCGTTTGCGCGGGTATTCATAAAATTTACATAAAAATATAAAATGTAGCATATCCTGTGGAGACTTACCGTCGCAGCCACAGGGAGCAGTAGGTTTGTTAAAAACATCATTTTTTGGTCTAAACAGCAGACGGTGAAAAAGATTTAATCTAAACCTTGTTAGCAGGAACTTCTCATGAGAAGTCAGCGAGCCCATCAAATAAGGCTCCATCATATCACATGTTTTTAGCATAGCAAATGTTCTTACACTGGGTTTCAGAAGCTCCTCCCCTTCTCTTTTGAGCTTTCTGTCCGTAAGGAAGGCACGCTTTACTGCCTCTACATCACCCTTTACAATCCCGCTCGGATTCTCAAACAAGTCCAAACGGCCAAGCCTTGAAAAATTGGATTTCAAATATTTTAACCAGGGGGTGCCCATTGCCTTTTCCTGAGACAGGAAATCTCTCACAATCAAATGGGTCAGTGGTATGTCCTGATTCAGCCACATTTTTAACCAGCAAATCAACGGGTGTGAAGGAAAAATATCACATAAATATTGTGACCCTAACTCTTCATGTACTGCAAAGTTCGGTGTACCTGCTGGGACACACAGGAGACGTTTCATATAGGAGTTTTCAACAATCTGTAGTTGTTCACCGGCCACATAGCCCCATATTTCAGTACCGTAAACAGCATTTGCCACTAATTTTGCATTGTAAATTTTCAGCATAGCATTAGTAGGTTTTTTCCCCAGTTTTGATGCGAAGTTAAAAATGGTAGCATTCACCCTTGACGATTCCCCTTTCTTTTTGTCAAGATGTGGACCCCAATTAAGTTTGGTATCAAAAAGGACCCCAAGATACGAGAACGATTTCGAAATGGGGATTGCTACATCATCTATTTTAAATAAAAAGTTCCTTCTTGGTTGTTGGCCAACTTGCATACCAAAAGATTTAGAATTGTTAACCAGGAGGTCTCTGTCCGTCATGAATGTTTTAAAAGCATTTAGTAAAGCTTGAAGACCCCTCTCGGTTCTAGAAATTAAAACCGCATCATCAGCATATAAAAGAACTGGAATACCCTGCCTGCCGACTCTGGGACAGTCAGCCTTTACATTCTGCAATTCGCTATCTAGCTCATTAATATAAACATTAAAAAGAAAGGGGGCAAGAATACATCCTTGACGTACCCCCTTTATGATGTTAAAATTACCAGTTACACATAGATCTTGAGAATACCTAACATTAGCACTAGTATTGCTATGTAGATCAACGAGGAAATTGACAATCGCACTGTCAATACCCTTATCCTTCATGGACTGCCACAGCTTTCCCCTGTTAACACAGTCGAAAGCTGATGACAGATCCATGAAGGTGAGGTGCACAGTACCCTTTTGGGCAACAGTGTACTTGCTTAATATTAAAAAGATGTTAAGGCACTGTGTAATAGTAGAGTGTCCACTGCAGAAACCATACTGAGAAATGGACATAATACTATTTTCCAACGCCCAGTCAGAAAGTCTCTGGAGTAGGATTCTACCCACTATTTTACCATAGAGTTGATTAATGAAATAGGTCTATAACAAAGAGGGCTACCCTTATCCCCCTTCTTGAAAACTGGGACAATCGTGGAAGCCCCACCAAGCTTGTTTCTGGTCCAGGGAAGACATGGCTTGGCAGTTCGGGCTGGACTGTTTCCATGAGGCACAGGGTCAGACTGATTTGCATATAGCCATGTCTGAACTGGGGTGGCAGAGTGGGCTAAAGATCGTTGATAGATACAAAATTTTCTAGCTATCGCGACAAGAATTTTAGATTCTATTAAGGACACGGAGGCGAGGATTATGCTTTCTCATTTCTTTACTGCAACAACAGCAGCCAATGAAAATGAAAGTACACATGTAAAAAATAACATTTCTCATGAGGCTTTGAACCACGCCTCTCTTACAACAACCAATCACAAAGGTATCATGTCTATAAATCCTGGAGACACTAGTCCGGCCTCCTCTTTCTTTGCGCGAAAGTCAGTAACAGTCTCAACACACTGAAAAGTTTAATACTGCAACGGAAAACAGATCCAGCAGAAGTCCCAACGGAGAAATCTTGAACAGAATAGGAAAACCTCCATCCGGAAGGAGCGGTAGCCAAAGCACCGGCGATCTTTTCCTAGAACATAAAAAGGAAGTTTGAGAAAAATCTCCACCACAACCTAGCTTGTTGAAAGGGTGGGCAAAACAGTTAGGTAAAACCACATAAACAACAACAGTTGTATAACAGTCCCAACGGGTGGGATAATCCTCGCCTCCGTGTCCTTAATAGAATCTAAAATTCTTGTCGCGATAGCTAGAAAATTTTGTATTCTATTGCAGGACCGGAGGCTTCTGATTATGCTGGTTCAAAGCTCACGTTAAAGCTCGTCAATCACAGCATCAGAAACATGAGGAATCGGTTTGTAATAAAACACCTTAAACATTGAATCTGAGGACCAGTCAGCTGCCTTCAGAATGTCCTCCAAGCGGGAACCCAATAGGTAAGCCTTAGAAGCCATCGCACCTCTCGCAGAGTGTGCCCCATAAGCAGAGATATCAATGCCGGCTTCCGACATGATCCACCTGACCCATCTGGCTAAAGTAGCAGCAGCGACTGGCTTGAACGGTTTCTGAATCGAGATCAATAACTGCCCCAGAGGATCTGCCCTGTGTACACTAGTACGCTCCTCATAACATTTAAGACATTGAAGAACACACAGCTTGCCGTTATGAGGAAAGGCAGGATAATCAACTGAACGGGACATGGTCTTAGTACGTCTAGTAATGACAAAGGATACACCTTGGGGTGAAAACATCCTCCCAGCCAAATCCAAAGCTCTGACATCTGAAACCCTCCGACAGGAAATAAGGTACAATAGCATAGTAAGCTTGGCAGAAAGCTGTTTCAGAGAAAAATCACCATTATCGGGCCAGGATTCCAACAAATTCAGCACCATATTAACGTCCCACATGGTGGAATACCTGGGCCGAGGAGGGTTGGCCACACTCACGCCTTTCAGCAACTTACATACCAAGGGATGCATCCCCACAGGTTTACCGTCTATGTGGTCGTGACCAGCAGAAATAGCAGACCTGAAGTTGTTCACCGACCTGTAGGCCAGGCCAGAAGTCGCACACTCTGACAAAAAATTCAGTACCTCTGTTACATTTGATCCCACGGGATCCACCTGTTTTGAAAGGCACCAACCCACCCACTTCTTCCACGAAGAAGAGTATCGTTTTCGGGTGGAAGGAGCCCACGCTTGCTGCATAAAGCTGGAAGCCTCTCGTGAAAGGCCTGCAAGGCGTTCATGTCTCCGGAGAGTGTCCATACCATTAGTGACAGCTGGTTCTGCAGGACCAGAGGGTGGCACGTCCCCACTGGGTCCTGCAGAAGCGTTGGGAAGACTGGGAGCCGGAAGGGAAGGTCTATTGACAATTCCAACAGTGTGGGAAACCACGACTGAGTCGACCAATAAGGCGTTACTAGCACCACCGTCGCTTCCTGTCGGCGCAGCAATGCCGCTACTCTCGGGATCAGTCCAAACGGTGGAAACGCATAATTCCTCTGTTGTCCCCAATGATGAAGGAACGCGTCCGTCCCCAGGGCCATTGGGTCCGGTCTCCAACTGTAAAACAGGGGAAGATGGGCATTGAGGCGCGAGGCAAACAGGTCGATTCGACACGGGCCTCGTAGCGACATGATCCGGGAAAACAGCGATGGATGAAGCCTCCAATCGCTGGAGTCCCGGAGAAATCGGGAATGCCAATCGGCTACTTGATTGAGTTTCCCGGGAAGGTATTCCGCCACCACGGAGATCTTGCGATCCAGGCAGAAGTGCCAGAATTCCTTCGCAATGTGCACCAGCATCCGGGACCTCGTCCCGCCCAATCGATTGATGTATCGCACCGCGGAGACATTGTCCATCCGAAGGAAGATACAACAATTGCTCTTCAGCGGTGAGATAGACCGGATGGCAAAAGACCCTGCTAGAAGCTCTAGACAATTGATGTGAAGTGATAGTTCGTCTGCAGACCAACGTCCTCCTGTGGTAAACTCGCCGCAGCGAGCGCCCCAGCCCCACTGGCTGGCATCGGATTCCACCACTACATCCGGGGCTGTGCCGAATATAGCTTGGCCGTTCCAGGCTGACATGTGGTCCAACCACCACTGAAGCTCCTCCCTGGACTCGGAGGTGAGAGGGATCAAATGATCCTAGTGAAAGTTTCTCTGTAGGTAGAAGATCTTGAGCCTCTGCAGGGCTCTGTAATGCAAAGGTCCGGGAAAAATGGCCTGAATCGACGAGGCCAGAAGGCCCACAATCCGTGCCAGAACCCTCAAAGAAATCTTCTCTTTGGCCAGGGTAGCTGTGATTTCTCTCTTGATCGACCTGATCTTCCGCAGAGGAAGGAGAAGCTGGGCCGAGACCGAGTCTATCAGGAAACCTAGGAATTCCATCTGCCGATCCGGTATCAGCACCGATTTCTTGGTGTTGATCACGAATCCCAGATTCTGCAATAAGGACGTTGTCCACTCCAAATGCGTGAGAAGGAGGGACCAGTCCTGTGCCAGGATCAGCATATCGTCTAGATAGACAATCAACCGAACTCCCATCTCCCGGAGGCGGGAGACCACCGGCTTGAGTAGTTTGGTGAACACCCAAGGGGCCGAGGACAGCCCGAAAGGAAGTACCTCGTAACGAAACCAACGCCCTTTCCAGGGGAACTGCAAAAACTTTTGATGTGATGGGCAGACTGGGACCGTCAAGTAGGCATCTTTCAGGTCCAATCTGACCATCCAGTCGTTCTCCAAGAGAAGGTCTCGCAAAAGATGGATGCCCTCCATCTTGAAGTGTCGATATGTGACAAAGGGGTTGAAATCCCTCAAGTTTAGCACAAGGCGCTGACCGCCTCCTTTCTTTTGAACAAGAAATACGTTGCTGCAGAAACCTCCCAGCAGGAAGGGTCCTGCAGCAATGGCCTGTTTTGCCAAAAGCTCGTCTAGTTCTGAGTTTATAAAACTCTGTTCGAGATGGGAAAAAAGGAGAGGTTGGGGGGGGGGGAGGGCTGAAAGGGGCAAGACACCATCTCTATCTCGTAACCCTGGACGGTCCGAAGTACCCACACATCTGAAGTGAGAGCTGCCCAATTCTGGACAAAATGGCGCAATCTTCCCCCTAACGGAAGTAAAGGAAGAGAGAGACTTACCGGAAGATTGGTTATCGAAGTTTTTGTAGTCTCGATTGATTCCTTTGTGTTAGCGGCCCCTGAAGCCGCGTGATCGGGACGGGTAAAATCCGGCTTGATCCGGTTCTTGCGTGTACCCTCTACCCCGTCTAGGGGCGTAGCCTCGTTGAGGACTGGGATTTGAGTAGCGGCCAGTCGAGCGTCCTCTGCCACGCCCGGCCCTAACAGAGACCTGCAGAACACGTTTCAGCGATGCCTGAGACTTGTCCAAAGAAGCAAAAGTGTTCACAAATTTTGCAATATCCTTAACGAAATTATCCCCAAACAACTGTCCTTCCGCCAAAGGACCCGGCTCCGAGGAAGCCAATTCCACCAGTTGGGGGTCGATCCGGAGAAGGACGGACTTCTGCCATTCCGAGGCAAGGGCGCAATTCGCTTTGCCCAGCATACAAATGGCCCTCTGAGCCCAACCCGCCAAAACCTCAGGGTGTATGGCGGCACCAGTCTCTTGCGCCTGCAGGGCCAGTTCCAGGATCTTGGCCAACGGGCCCGAAAGGTCGAGGACCTTATCTTGGCACGCTCTGAGCGCGCGATCAATCCCTTTCTTCGGGTCCTTTTTATACTTTTTCAGAAAAGTGGTCATGGAAGGGTCTATGTCCGGAGTGAGAGCCACTTTGTGGGGCAAATCGGGGCGCAGGCATTCAGATTTCAGGCGGGCACAAACCTCCTTGTCGAACCCCTTGCAGAGATGAGTCTCCAGATAGGTCGCCACCACCAGAGGGGGAACCCAGTCGGATGATCTGGGGTGGACAATGTCCGTCGGATCAAATAAAAAGGGAGTGGGAATGACCGGGGAAGTGTGTTTACGCTTTTTAGTGCGTTTGCGCGGAGCGGCATCCGAGGAATCAGTATCGGTGCCAGTATCCGTCGTGGTGATAACCAGGGGGGAAGTGGGGGGAGGGTAACAGGCTTGTCTTGGGATCAAGACTCCTGGGACTTATAAAGTTTGTCGTAAGACTGGGCATGCGGCCAGGAAAGGTCAAGAGCCGCCTTCTTCGGTGGAGGGGAGTGAAGGGGATCTTTGCCCGGAACCAGCAGATCCAACTTCTTGGCCAGAGGGGAGAGGGCCGAGGAAAGGGCTTTATCCAATTTGGCATCGAGTTTTTTGTCTATGATCTCCTCCATGGAGTCCCCTTCATAGAATTCCTGCTGTCCCTGAAAACCATACGCAGCATCCTCCTCTTCCCTGTACTCAGTGTCTGCCATTGCAATCAGGAATCCGAAATTCCAACTCTAGTCCCCAGCGGGTAGCAAAGACCAGCCCGAGCAAGGGCGTTGAGGGTGGGGGGTGCCAGGCGCAGGAGCCGGAAATACCAGCGAAAAAACAAGAGCAAGGCCAAGTCCCACTCTGGGACTAATGGAGGAAAAATGGTGTCGCCTGAACCAATATAAGTTGCCCAAAAGCACAGAAATCGCCCACAGCTCCTGGCCCAAGCTGCGTCGATCCCCACTTCAGCCGGGGGCAGAGCGTCGTTCTGGCACCTTCGAGAACTGCGTGTGCCAACACGGTGTGCGCGGGCTCCCCGAACGTGCGTAAGGCCTCAACGGCACCTACGTACGCTCGTCCCCGAGGGGGGGGCTAACCCCTCACTAGTGCGGCTAGCCGAAGCTTGCGCCGCGGGCAGCGACGACTGGAAGTCGAGGGAAGGGATCGGACGGGCCTAGGTGCGCAACACGCGCCACCATGGGGAAGCGGGGAACGGAGCGAAGCTCCGGCCCCAATTTAAGAGCAAAGCGGACAATGTATGAATAAACAGTGCCAAGAAAGTGTAAAGCGATCAATCAAACTATGCAATATACATGAATAATAAGAAACAACAGTCAATGGCATCAACCAATGTACAGGCATCAAGCACAAGTAATAGAGCTAACATGAAAGAAAAGAGCACTTATCTGGGCTGCGGAGCAGCAAAGAAAGAGGAGGCCGGACTAGTGTCTCCAGGATTTATAGACATGATACCTTTGTGATTGGTTGTTGTAAGAGAGGCGTGGTTCAAAGCCTCATGAGAAATGTTATTTTTTACATGTGTACTTTCATTTTCATTGGCTGCTGTTGTTGCAGTAAAGAAATGAGAAAGCATAATCAGAAGACTCCAGTCCTGCCATAGAATTAAACCCAAACCTTTTGACTGGGTGTGAGTGTTTGATTGATTCAGATGCTCCGTCCATCACCACCCCCTTTTGTACCCCATGATTGTGGGCAGCCAGTTTTAGCAGCTGCGTTAAAGACCGATTCCAGTGTGGGTGCCCAAAAAATGGGCTCAGACTTGTATAAGTCTGGAGGGATCCTGTCAGGACCGGGTGCTTTCCCGGCTGTAAGTCCCAGTATGCCCTCAATAACCTCTCCTCTATCAAACCTGATAGTATCACCACTATTGCAAGGAGGAAGATTAAGATTATCATTCGTCGTGCAACAATACAATTGCATGAAGTGTGTTTCCCATTCTTCCTTTGTTATGCAGCATTCCAGGCCATCCCTGGACCAAAAAAGGTCTCTTTACTACCGCCCAGAATCTAGAGCTACACTTCAGGATAGAGGGATCAAGAATCTCATTCCATGCCTCTTCTCTTAAAGATTCCTTGCGTCTATTGATGACGGATTTGTATTCTTTCCTGCACTGTTGAATATTCTCCTTTATTATGGGATTTGCTGCCAGGGCTTTCCTTAGATTACGTGACGCCCTAGAGCAGTCATGATTAAACCATCTTGGTCCCCCCATCTCTATATTTTTTGCTGGAGCTGACAACAACTGAGACACCTTGTCCGATAGATTTTGAAAAGCACTGAGGACCCGGCATGGGTCTGAGCCTTCTTGAGTACATTTTGGAATTTCCTCAGTACAATTGTTCTTAATGTCTTTATAGAACAAGTCTGGTGTAATCACAGACTATTTAAGGCGCTGTCTACCGTCAGTTGTGCTCAACCTGCCACACAAGGGCCATTCAAATGTACAGTCAATGGATTATGATCACTGAATTCACTGTGCTCAATAATAAAAGAGTCCACAAAAGTCTGCATTGACAAAGAAAGTAAGACATAATCAATGAAGGTACCCCTCCCATGACCCTTAAAAGTTGGGATATCAAAACGCTTCAAGGGATCCCTCAATGACATTGTCAATGTTAAATCCAGGTCATTTCAGTAGATCATTAAAAACTACCCCCTCCGCTGTATGTTCCAAATGCAAGCCCTCGTAGCGGTCACATTGCAGATCTGAGAGGTTTTTCAACAAGGGGTCACCACAAGGATGGACATTAAAATCGCCCATAATCATAAGATTATGGAGGCATTCCTTCATTGAAGTACTAACACATTCATTTAGTGATAATATAGGACTGGAAACTGAACAAAGGTTAACATCATTATAAAAATTTACCAGACCAGCCAGGCAGTTATCTCCATTGAGTACTAGGCCAATAATTCCGGGATTGCCTGTTAAAACTCTACGCATTTTGCAAGAGAGTGCTACAGAAATGAACGTGACCAGGCCCCCCTTTGGTCTACCTCTGCTAGATGCTATCGCAGGAACATAGAAGGCCTTATATCCTTCAAGAAAGAGGTTACAATCCACTGACCAGGTCTCCTGCAAACAGATGATCTGAAACTGCTTAATGTACCTAATCAAGTTACAATCTGTCATCTTTGTGCCCAGTCCCGCAATGTTCCAAGAGATTACATTATTTCCGGTCGATTTCACCTGTGTGGTCTCCATGTGACCCACTTCAACAGATTTTACATTTCCCTTGCCCTTAGACTCCTCCCGTCTATCAAATGCCTCAAGGCCTGAGAGCAAATAAAATCTATTATGTGTTTCCACCATAAACCCATTCCTATTTTGATTAACAACATTGTACAGGTATGGTGCTATCGGAGCCGGAGCATGAGATTGAATTAGTGGCCTATAGTTCCTGTGTTTAGGCGGCGCTTTAATCAAGTGGGAGTAAAAGTATCCAAGTGGAAGTACACATATACTGTTCACGTCCAACATTAAAGATGATGCTCTTAATAAAACTGTTGCCACGTGTTGGGGATGTCTAAAGTTAACAACAATACAATCTCCCCTATTTGACTTTCTAGATGGGCCAATCCAATTTACCCTTTTGACTGAGAGTATTTGGTCAGAAAATGCGATTGGGAATCCACAGTTAGTATTCAACCAAGCTACTGTTTTATTTTTTAGTGAATCATGGGATTCCCCATGTGACTGGACAGAATGGTCATCTATGATTAGAACATTAGTCAAGACAGCCACATAGGGTGCGCAGTCAGGTGGGAGGTTGATGTAACGACTTCTCCTTGTTTGTCTGGGCTCTAATCTACCATCATGGTCTACTGATGACTGTACAGTCAAATCAATTTTTGGTGGGGGGTCAGGTAGAGCGTTTTCTGCTGCAGAGACTTGCCGACAAGTCTGCTGTACCGTCTCTCTCAAGGGTCCCTGCCCCGTTTCCACTACCTTAGATCTGACAGGCAAAGCCGATCACAGGTGTGCTGATAACAGGCCACCTAATCTATCTACCTCTAAAGCCAAGGTATCCAGCTTACTTGACAGAGGTCTAATCAGCTCTTCCATTTTGTCCACAATTTTTCCTTCTAAGGTACTGATCAAGAGGGTAAGTTGCTCTAGTTGAATTTTGATACCACCCTCGTTATGACCCTCAAAAGGACAAGAACCCATAACAGAGCCATTATTGACTGTTTCGACTCTTTTTTTGTTATGCTTCCCCCCCCCCCGTTTCAGCTGTAATTTTCTACAATTTCTCACCCGTCTCGGTGCTGGCAGTGCCTGTTCTATTTCCTCAATAGAGGTGTCTGGCAGGTCTTCATGTGTCACTGCATGTACCTGAGCTACAGTCGTTATAGTGTCCCTATCACTGATGTCAGAATTATCTGGCATAGGTGTATGCACTACTGGCAGAGGCGCCTCATCCTGTAACAGGGAAGTACTTTCCCGTCCTAGAGAGGCCCTTCGTTCATTGTTAATTTGATTAACCTTTTTAACCAGGTAGTTGTCCATGGTGCCCAGCCCAGAAGTAGATTTATCTGCTTTACCTCTAGACATCACGTCAGCTTATTGCAACTCTCAGAGTAAAGGCTAATGTAATGGAACAGTCTACAAAAAATCAAAGCACTTTACACAAATACCCAAGAGTTCAAATAAAATATAAAGTCTCACTTCAGTAAATGAAATCCTTCTCAACAGGACCAGGGTCTATGGCCCAGGTCAGTCTCTTCAGGCCTCTGAGGGCCACAGAGGGCCCTCCCTTTACCCGGGCTTAGCCTGGCGCTGCCCGCGTGTGTCCCGCGGGGCAGGAGGCGTGCCCTTCTCTTCATGTGCCTCCGGGCGCGTTGATGACGTTGGTGCCGCTGCGCCGGACCCGGGGCTGCTGGGAATTGTAGTTTGGTAGGACCGACATGCTCGCCCTGCTGCCGTTTCCTTCACGGCGCAATGTAGGAAGAAGAAGGAGATGCCATTGCCCTCACGGCAGGAAGAGGAGAGCAGGGATGTCAGCCGTTCCCCTCACGGCACGATATTGAGCGTCCTGCTGTGTGCCGTTTGGGTCTGCAGTTCTAGATTCTGCATTTTTCTAGCCATGGCATTTGTTGCACAGTTTTACATGTAAAGTTCCTCTCCGTATCTAGTTTATTGTTCAATTTCCTGCCCTTGCTTGAGCCTTTTTTTCATACTTTATGTGGGTATGTGCAAGTCAAATAAATGACTATTTGTGATATTGTTGTTTACAGATTTCCCTAACGAAGTGATTTTGTAATGCCCGAAATGTATTGGGATCATTTGTTTTGACTGCATCATCCTCTGTTATTATTGAACTCAGTTTCTTTTGAAGAATACTATTGCTCCTGCATTATTTTAAAATAAAACAGATTGAGCAACAGTCAATGCTTTTTATTGTTTGGACTATGAACTGTGTTCATTGATACATTCTTATGTTCATGATGTCAAGTTCTGACCAACTGTGATAAACATGTTTTACATTTTGTTGTTTACATTGTTCACACTTTCATAGTGATTTGTGGTAGTGCATCCAGTGTCTAGGATACTCATCCTAGTTCTCTTTCCAACTTTCGAAAAGTCTTATTTTTAGAAAACTGGGATTTTCAATTATCCTCCATTTGAATGGAAAAATAATTGTTCTTCCAGTTCTGTCAACCAAGATTATCATTCATTACTTGTGATAAGGTAACCTACTATCAGTCTATCAGAAAGATAGACTTACAACATTGAAAAAACGACTTTAGGAGTTCTTCAATATCAGGCCATGTAGAACTTAAATGCGCATATCCTTCTTTCTCAACACCAAGCACCTCACTCTAGGGATTGTTAGGACCTACCTTAGGGGTGACTTATAAGTATTAAACAGGAATTTTTAGGCCTGGAAAAAATTGTATTTGCCCGGTCAAAATGGGAGTTTATGATTTTACTACAGGCTGCATTTTCAGGCCTGAGAAAGGTTGTACTGGGATACTTTAGTGGGTGGCACAATGAGAAATGCAGTCCACTAGTAGCATTTAACTTCTGGGAACATATGTTTCAAATTGAATTTACCAAGCAGGTGTATGCCAATAGTGTCTTAAGAAGTAGGCTAAACCACAGTCGGGAGCAACAGACTTAAGAGACGGGAACAACCACACTGGGATGTTAAGGAAATCCCTCACTCACCACCTAGTGATGACATGCTTCATCATCGGGCTCCACCAAAGAGACCGAGTGTCTCTTTGGTGTGCTACAACGCCAGATCTACTGCGGAGTGGGATGGTGAGTTCAGGACGTATTGTGTGAGAGTAAATGAATGAGTGGTGAGGGTATTAAAATAGTCAGTAGTGTATTAAAAAGTAATTATTTATTCTATGACCACTAAAGACAGTATTTAAAATAGATATGTGTAAGGAAGCAGTCCACTTTTAATTGAGTGGTGGATTCCTATGCGTTAGTCGACATGTTTCTTGCCATCGAAACGGTGTGAATTTACCCGGCAATTCTTCAGGACTGTATGTGTTATATACCCTGGCGGTATGGACGCGCTAAGGCCCACCCTTACCTAGGGGCGTGAAAGACATCTTCGGGGTCCGGTTTGAGGGCGATGCAGGTAGACTGAGGGTGCCGAGGGTCAAGGGCGGTGTGCCGAATACGCTTCCACCCCCCTCCTGAGACCCATGGTGTTTGATTTTATTACCTACTAAGTGCAGAAACCGCAAAGTTGAAGCCTCCTAAACCAGGAGTTATTAGGAAGACCATAATTCTTCCTAATTTTTTGCACTTTTTTCACCTTTTTGTTTATTTTCACTTTCACGCCCCTAGGTAAGGGTGGGCCTTAGCGCGTCCATACCGCCAGGGTATATAACACATTCAGTCCGGAAGAATTGCCGGGTAAATTCACACCGTTTCGATGGCAAGAAACATGTCGACTAACGCATAGGAATCCACCACTCAATTAAAAGTGGACTGCTTCCTTACACATATCTATTTTAAATACTGTCTTTAGTGGTCATAGAATAAATAATTACTTTTGATACACTACTGACTATTTTAATACCCTCACCACTCATTAATTTACTCTCACACAACACGTCCTGAACTCACCATCCCGCTCCACAGTAGATCTGGCGTTGTAGCACACCAAAGAGACACTCAGTCTCTTTGGTGGAGCCCGATGATGAAGCATGTCATCACTGGGTGGTGAGTGAGGGCTTTCCTTAACATCCCAGTGTGGTTGTTCCCGTCTCTTAAGTCTGTTGCTCCCTACTGTGGTTTAGCCTACTTCTTAAGACACTCTTTTTTTGTTTATTGATGATTAACCAGGAAATAAGAGTGTCAAATTACTCTCCCTACCTCTCTTCTTGTTAAAGTATGCCAATAGTACCATGTTTTCATAGGAGAGCTCAAACACTTTACCACTGAATACCAGGAGCCAGGGCCGGCTTTAGTGCCGTGTGACCGGTGTATCCTCACCTGGCACCGACTTGGGTGAGGGGGTCTGTGCTTAAAAATATTTTTTGATTTCATAGCACATGAACTTCCTTGTGCATCCAATAGATCGGAATGTTGTCTAGTGGCAGTTTTGACTTATCATAATGTACTACACATGGTTAATGTGCCTGCTGCAAAGTTGCATATCACAGAACTACTTGTGAGTGAACTATGAGTAGCACTATAAAAAAAATTAACGTAAGAGAGAGGCTATGTAGACATGAGTGGCACTGTTGGATAGTGGTAGTGAGGGCGTTCATGGGTGGCCAAAACAAGGTTGTCTCACTGGCTGCCACCAGGGCTAAAGACGGCCATGGCAGGAGAAAAGTACCAAGAGACATAAAAGCCAACATAAACATGTTCAGCAAAGGAAGGCAAACATCTGGCGTCATCGTGCAGAAAGAGCCCGGTCCAACCTCAGCGAATTTGAAAAAAAAAAAAAACTGGCAGCACAGTTGTCTTTTCACTGTACATTGTTATACCACGAGCATTAAAGCTCCAGATGTCGATATAAGTGAGTTGTGAGCACTTAAAAGTGTTTGTGATAGACACAGTTAAATCACCAGCTGTTAACATGTTTTATAGACACGGGCACTGCTTCCTTACCTACGCGCTATAAAAAATGTCAGGCCGGATATTATACTGAATGTGTCAATTTGCTATGAAGCTCAAGACTGACTTGAAAATATATTCTAAATATGAAAGTATGACCATCAAGAAATGCACGGACTTCTCAAACACTGCAATCGCAAGTGCAAAGAGGCAGGAGACATAAACATGTCCACCAAGTGATGGTTAACTCGAAGCAACAACACATGTGGCCTCACCGGTAAAGCCTCCACCGCTTGACAGTCACGGGTCAGTGAGCGTCTTTGCAGCTCTGGGCAGCAACATAAATTGCAGGCACGACTGCACTAGCTGCCATAATGGCCGTGCAGGTGACAGGTTATTGTATGCATGCCACTTTGTGCAGGCATTGCTTTAAGAGAAAATTGTACCAGGCAGCTGAGGCGTTGAATAGAATTCAGTTTGTGATTGAACAAAGGAGCCGACCCTGCTCTCTGCAAGGTTTTTTTTTTATTTCCACCATTAGCCGGTTTAATGCAATTGTGCTCTAAAACTTGGCGGGATCGTTCATGTGCTCAGTCGTGAATATAATTTGCCGACTGAAGGCCATGTATTACTGTCATGAAGTTTAAAAAAAAATATGGCATTCAGAAAGAAGCATTAGAAAGAGCAGGCAGAGCTACAGCCTCAGCAGAGAACCATACGTGCAGGATTTGTATGTAAAATGTTAGTTGGATCAGCCAAACAAACCTTCAATGTTCTCGATTTCTATACATTTCTTTCTCTGACAAGATATTTTTATTTCTGAGAGCCAATGTCTTACACATAAGAGCAGCCAGCATCCTCTGCCCTCATATAAAGTGCCTTGTTAAATGGAATCTTTGCAAGGGTGTGTGCCTTCAAGAGCAGGTCCATGGAAATCACTTTAAGTGAAATCACTTCACAAACATGTGGAGCGAAACTAATGAACATTAAAACCCTACACTGAGGAGGAAAACCCACCTGCATCCCCGACGCTCAAGAATCAAAAATGTCAACTCAATCCAGCTGACACGTTCCTCCCTCTGAATATCATCTAATTTTTCTGCTCGTTCGTGCGCATATATGGACATTGTCACCTGTTCGCAAAGGCAGTCTGGACTCGATTAATTAGTAATTCTGCAGTTTTCTTACATGCCTAGGTGACTTGGCACACATCTAAAAATGGTTATAAAGCTGGAATATTCATATGCAATTAGTACAAACCAAAAATACTCCACCCTTTTTGCACTTTTACAAATACGGTTTTGGACGTTTCAGGTCCAATTCACAAATGCATGTGACAGACAGCAAGTTGAAGAGTTCTCCTGCAGTACTGCTTTCCATTAGCCCCTCTGGTGCCGATTCACAAATGCATTTTATGTTGGTAAAGCAGTACTGCTGTAGTACTATTTTACTTACTCTTAAATGCCTTTTTAAATTGATCTTAAATCATTTAGGAAGGGACTAGAATAGGAATCTTCATATATAAGTAGCTCGCGCAGGAATGACTGTGCCCTCTTTGCACTTTTACTACTAGGGTGTTAGACGTTTCAGGGGCCTATACATAAAGGAATGGAAGCGAATTTAAAACAGTTTTCTTATAATTGTCCTGATCATAAATGCTTTTGTGAATCTACCCCATTGAAGTCGAATTGTTAGACCGGAAAAGTGCATAAAAAGGCAAAATTCATGACCAACAGAAAAATAAAACTTAAGTTGAACAGAGGTATACTGTACCAAACTAGTAGAGCAACTCCTGGATACAATCCCGTGGTGGCACAATAAACACATGCTACAGTAATACAATAGACATATTAACTAGAGGCAGACATAACCCTTGTTAGCGTGATAGCCTACTACATGTGCTATGCTTTCTGGCCTTGGACTACATTCAAAATTCAACCATACCCTTTATACGGTGGCTACTGTGCACGGGCCTTTTTGCCTGCATACCTCCCATAACTGGGAGCCTTAGTTGTGTTTTTGGTATAGTATATTTGTGTTTGTTACTGGTGCTCATTGAGATTTGGAGGATAGCATCCCCATGTATCTCAACATGGTGGTCTGCTGCACAGTGCAAAGGATGCCTTCTTATTACATCTTGCCTTTCGTTTCTGCTGTCTCCTCTTTGGAACCTTTTCTTCTAGATTGATGGCTCATACATTTCATTTCTTTCCCTCTTTTGACTAATTTCTTCGTAAGTTGGTGTCTAACTCCCTATCTGCTATCAATAATGGATATCTTTCCATTTCCTCCATCTCATATCTGTCGCTCATTTTGTCTTTTGCCTTGCATTGGGT
Source organism: Lissotriton vulgaris (assembly GCF_964263255.1). NCBI lineage: Eukaryota > Metazoa > Chordata > Amphibia > Caudata > Salamandridae > Lissotriton > Lissotriton vulgaris. The sequence continues at coordinate 180,054 of NW_028251401.1, read as the reverse complement.
TATGGTCCATTCCAATGTCTTATTTCAGTATCTTTGTATTACTTACAAATGTCCAGAGCCTTGTCCACTCGTCTCTGCTGCGCTATTTTTTATTGTTTTCTCAATCACACCCTTCGTTTTGCTTCCTACATTCGTCTTGCTCCAGCTTGTCCCTCCGTGTTCATCTATAATGTCATACTTGTTGTCTACTGGCCCACAAATAGCTGGACTCTCTTCCTTTTCAGCTTTGCTTTGCTTCCGCCCTTCATTTGTGTTGCTGTCTTCTGAAGGACTACCTTCTTGATTCCAGCTCTCCTTCCTAAGCTGTCTTGTGTTGTATTTATTATGCGTGGCCATGTTTTACTGCTTCTAATTTATTGTTAAGGTCTCTGGCGAAAGTGCAATATATCGTTCAATATAAAAAATGAAAACTGACTTCATGGACTTTGAAGGTAATTCATCTTAATGTAAACCTGGGTTTTAAAAGTAAGACGGAAAGAGGAAACAAGACTGTAACACTCATATCATGCAAAACAACTCATGTACCACTCCAATAGAAAATGGAATCCTATGGCAAAGACACATGCAGTCTTCCATTCAAATACTTGAACAACCAATCAATAACCCATATAGCCACTCATATAGCTACTGATGAACACATGCAGCAGCTTACACAACAACAGACATACTGATGCACACATTCAGACAGTTTAGTCACTAACCCATGCATTTAGTGAGACACATTTAATCACTCACTCATACAGTCAGTCACGCACCTACTAAATCCTTCATCCAGACAATTATACATCCACTCATTCTTCAATATGTAAAACATATTTAAACTTTACAGAAACACACAGTCACTGGATGATGTCATCAGTGATGTCATCAGTGATGTCAAATGAGATGTCATCCGTGATGTCATCAGTGATGTAATTTGAGATGTCATCAGTGATGTCATCAGTGATGTCACTGACCATGTCATGAATGATGTAATATGTGACATCATCAGCAGTGGATTGCGGGTGCGCGAAATATAGTTAGTACAACTAACTATATAGGAGCAATTTCAATGGTTTTTTAAATGCTAATTCCTAACTATATAAGGCCTGAAACCTATGGTTTTTTTAAGTGAATATATATATATATATATATATATATATATATATATTACCTACTGGCGGTCGCCAGTAGGTTTATATAGTTAGGACCTAGTTACCATAGGAAATTCCGAACATTCTATTGGGAATAACTTTGGCGCCGATTGAGGGATCTGCCTGTAATTTTCCTTAAATTTGCCTCGCTGCACTCCGTTCCTTCCCTGAAAGTTTCAGGGGGATTTGTCAAGCGGGGGACGAGAAAAAAGGGGGGTCCCAAAACGTGTTTTCCCCATGTTAATTTCCATAGGGACATTCTGACAAGGCTACAGCTCAAACGGCTGAACGGAATTACACCAGATTCGGCAAAATGGTAGGGACTGGTATGCAGCAGTGCCTTTTGTATGTTTGGTGTAAATCCCTCCAGTAGTTTTTGAAAAAATTGAATGTGAAATGTAGCCTAATGCAATTTTCCATAGGCTCTTTAGACATGGCAACAGCCCGCACTGCTGAATGGAATTACACCAAACTTGGCAAAATGGTAGGGACTGGTATGCAGAAGTGCCTTTTTTATATTTGGTGAAAATCGCTCCAGTAGTTGTTGAGAAAATTGAATTTTCCCAAATTATATATCTATGGGTGGGACACCGTGAGTGCACTGTAAGCTAACTGTACTCTGTACCTTCCCGAGTATGAGCTGTATGCTGATTGGCTGCCACTGTCTGTCAACACTCTAAAACAGAAATTGTTGGCAGCCATCTTGTGCCTTGGTAGACTGAGGCAGAGGAAAGCAGAAAAACAAATATGTATAACTCAAAAAGGGGGCAGGGTAGAAGCCCCCTGACCCCCTAGGCCTGCTCAGGGGGTCCCACAAGTCCCCCCCCCCAGTTCCCCCCCAAATGTTTTTTCCGGAAAATCGTGGGGTTGCACACCCACCGTACATGTACCGTCCACACATGGTGAGCCTACAGTACGCGTACCCCCGCGATTTTTCAAGAAAAAAAAATTGTGGCCTGGGGGGGCCTTGTGTGACCCCCTGAGCAGGCCTAGGGGGTCAGGGTGCTTCTACCCTGCCCCCTTTGCATGTTTTGCACCTTTGTTTCTCTGCTTTCTTGTGCCTTGGTTCTACCGAGGCACAAGATGGCTGCCAACACTTTCTAGTTTGGACCTGGGGGGGCCTTGTGGGACCCCCTGAGCAGGTCTAGGGGGTCAGGGTGTTTCTACCCTGCCCCCTTTACATGTTTTGCACCTTTGTTTCACTGCTTTCTTGTGCTTGATTCTACTGCGGCACAAGATGGCTGCCAACACTCCCTGGTTTGGAGTGTTGACAGACAGTGGCACCCAATCAGCATGCCTTTCACAGGAAAGCAGCATGTTCATCGGCTGTCAACACTTCTAACCAGGAAGTGTTGGCATTCATCTTGTGCTAGGTAGACCGAGACACAAAGAAGCAGAGCTCAAAGCCCACACAGCTCTCACAGCCCACACAGCTCTCACAGCCCACGCCGCCCACGCAGCCCTCACAGCCGACACAGCTCTCACTGCTCACACAGCTCTCACAGCCCACACAGTTCTCACAGCCCACACAGGTCTCACAGCCCACACAGCCCTCACAGCTCACACAGCCCTCACAGCCCACACAGCTCACATCCCACACAGCTCTCACAGCCCACACAGCCCTCACAGCCCACACAGCCCTCACATCCCACACAGCTCACATCCCAAACAGCTCTCACAGCCCACACAGCTCTCACAGCCCACACAGCCCCCACAGCCCACACAGCTCTCACAGCCCACATATCTGACACTCTCACAGCCCACACAGCTCTCACAGCCCACACAGCCCTCACAGCCCACACAGCCCTCACAGCCCACAAAGCTCACATCCCACACAGCCCTCACAGCCCTCACAGCTCACACAGCCCACACAGCTCTCACAGCCCACACAGCTCTCACAGCCCACACAGCTCTCACAGCCCACACAGCCCTCACAGCCCACACAGCTCACATTTCACACAGCTCTCACAGCTTTCACAGCCCTCACAGCTCTCACAGCCCACACAGCTCTCACAGCCTACACAGCTCTCACAGGCCTCACAGCCCTCACAGCCCACACAGCTCTCACAGCCCACACAGCTCTCACAGCCCACACAGCCTACACAGCTCTCATAGCCCACACAGCTCTCACAGCCCACACAGCTCTCACAGCTCTCACAGCCCACACAGCCCACACTCCCACAGCCCACACAGCTCTCACAGTCCACAAATACAATTTACAAATATAAATTAACTAATAATAAAAATGACCTACTAATACTAATTATTTACCAATTACCAATACATTAATTTACAATATAAAAATAAATAAAAATTAGACACAAAAAATATTTTAAAAATGTAATTACTTACAATTAAATTAATTCCCAAGCCATTCCCCTATAAACACACAACCCACTACAGAAAATAATGTAATAAAAGTAACATATGTATCAAATAATCAATTACAATAAATTACAAATTATATTTTAATTAATTACCAGTTAATAATTAATTAACAATTAATTAACAATTAATTCTAAATAAATACCAATAAATAAAATAACATATTCAATTAATTATAATTAAATTACTTCCCAACCTATTCCCCGATAAACCCACAACCCGCTACAGAAAATAAATTACGAAAATTAACATATTTATCAATTAATCAATTACAATTAATTAACAATTACATTTTAATTAATTAACAATTAATAATTAATTAACAAGTAATTCTAAATAAATACCAATAAATAAAATAACAAATTCAATTAATTATAATTAAATTACCCCCCACCCTATTCCCCTATAAACCCACAACCCGCTACAAAAAATAAATTACTAAAATTAACATATTCAACAATTAATCAATTAAATTTAATTACCAATTATATTTTAATTAATTACAAATTAACAATTAATTAACAAATAATTATAAATAAATACCAATAAATAAAATACTATATTTAATTAATTATAATTAAATTACTACCCACCCTATTCCCCTATAAACCCACAACCCGCTACAGAAAATAAATTACTAAAATTGACATATTTATCAATTAATCAATTAACATTAATTACCAATTATATTTAAATTAATTACCAATTAATAATTAATTAACAATTAATTCCAAATAAATACAATTTAATAAAATAACATATTAGATTAATTATAATTAAATTACTTCCCACCCTATTCCCCTATAAACCCACAACCCGCTACAGAATTATATTACACAAAAGTTAATATTAACTTACTTTAAATTTGATATTTTTGTTGTCTATATTCTGTCTAGTCGATATTATGTCCATTCTATATTTTGATTCGATATTATGTCCATTCTATTCGATATTAAAATTTTCTAGTCGATATTTTGGTAGTCTCTATTATGTCTAGTCGATATTATGTCTATTCCTTATTTTTTTACTCGATATTATGTCTAGTCAATAATAAAAACTCGATATTTTGACTCTATACCGTCACCTCTTGGCCTCTCACCCTTACGCTCTCCCGGTCTATGATCCAATCTCACAACTAGTTCTTGAAATTCAGCAAAATCATCAGGTAAATCAACAATATGAGCAAGTGAATCCTTGATATCGTCCCTGAGACCACGATAAAAGAGAGATACTCTCTCCTCCACCGGCCAGTGTGTTTCTGCAAGCAACCTATTGAATGTTGTGACATATGTTATTACATCTCAAGAAACCTGTTGTAAATTTAACAGCTCGTTGTCAGAGGCTTGGAGGTAAACATGTTTAGCAAAGAAATGTGACATGGCTGTCTAAAATTCGTTAAAATTGTGCAATTGAGGATCATCATTATCCAGCAGTGGCATTGCCCAATTGGATGCCACTCCTCCTAAATAAAAAAAAATGAAGGATACCTTGGCAGTGTCCGTAGTAAAGATTTGTGGTTTACATAGAAAATGCAACTGGCATTGACTCATGAATGTTGAAAATCGGCTAGCATCTCCTGTAAACCTTTTTGGGTTTGCTAGGGGCACTGGAGTAGGGGTAACAACGGTAACTTGCACTGGCTGGTCTGAAGTAGTCCCTACAGGAGTCTGAATGTGAAAAGCTGGGGCGCCAAATTTAGGGGGTGCTAAAACTGAACGTCCTACCTCAGAGGGTCCCCTCCAAGTAGTGAAACCTGCCTTTGTCCTTTCCAACTCTTGACATAATGAATGATTTTCTGATCGTAATTCCTGCATCTTTTCATTAAGTTTTTGAACTAACTGAGCTAACTGATTAACGTCCATGTTAGGATAGGTCCTTTGGTTTACAGCACCAAGAAGAAACAGTAAGGTGTGGCTTCGCTTTCTGTTGAGCTTCAAACCACGTGGCACCTGTGCGTGTTTCTTCTTAATGCTGCAAACTCCCAATTCCTCTGCAGACTAGTCAGGCAACAAGGAAATGCACACTTGACTGCTCTGACTGTTCTGCAAGGGAAAGGGGAAGTGGAAAGAGAAACAAACAAAACACTGGTCCTTGTCGAATTCAAGCGACGTTTCTCAGGTTGAAGTGTGCCGGGCCTTCAGATGACGACTTGTCAGATTCTGTGTAATGTGCCAGAACTATAACTAAATTTGTTGCGAATATGCACTCAATAAGAAAAGACTACTAAATCCAAGTTGAAATACTAAAAGGTCTTCGAGCCCTTGCAGACACTTCTACAGTTATCAAACAGGTCTTCGTAACTCGTGAATACCTTTAACATAAGGTAAAATATCATGAATATCTAGAACAAGAACTTTGTTAAATTACGATCGGTTAATATTGTTAGCGGGTTTTATAGTTGTTAATATAACCCAAGATCATACCTGATAACTGTTGTTCAACAGTGGTTAAATTGGGGTTCTTCTGATCTAAAAGGAAATAAAATAACAAGAAAAAACACCAAAATGTCCTATTCTTGACCAATAGGCTCTTGTGTTCTTGATTATAGAACTGAATCTCAGTTCAACTCTCCAACACTTACATGTAACAACATGTGTTTTCTTGCACGAATGCTTGTTGTCTGTTTTCATCAAAGCTTATTGTTTTCATGAATTATACCAATGCTTGTTTGCTTTCACAGCACCGGAAGAAGTACACAATGCGCTTATAAAATTGACTATTAAAACTGTTGTGTTTACCAAGGTTGTTTCACACACACACAACCATTAAACTTAATACATTCTTAGCCAATGCCTTTTTGTCAAGCGGAATAATGTCAGCATAATGCTCAGATCAAAAAGTCTGTACAATTCTTTCTTGTCCTTTAAACAGGGAGATTCACAAATGTCAAAATAGCAGGGAGGACGAGGTTAATAAAACCTTACTACAAGACTTGGAGTCTGTTGAAGATGCAATGTCCAGGTGGAGAAGTGTGGCTCAAGTGGTTGGAGCGGCAGACCCTGATGCAGAGGTCTGGCCCGGACCAGGTTTCAATTCCCCACCTTGGCGGGACTTGGGCTCAAATTTCCCAGGACCTGACAATTCTCGCCTCAGTGCCTAATCCAATCATGGAGTCCCACTCTGTAACTCTGGGCAATAGCTTGCTTAATCTCCACAACGGCCCCTCGCAGCGGGATGCCTGGCTTTCACCTTGGGATGCCCAGTAATGGGTTATCTCGCAGGGGAATACCAGGACGGGTTCCCTAAGCAAGCACTGGGACGCTTTCGGGCAGCCATGCGCTCTACAAATCAAATTTCATTTCATTTCATTTCATTTCAGGTAAGTTCTGTTGTCTGCTTCTATTTTTAAAGGATACGCGTGTTGTCCTCTCCGTCCTCGCTCACAGCGCAGAACGTAGAGACGTCACCTGGCATTGGCGGTCAAGATCCAAAATATCCGACACCAGGTGGAGGACGTGTCTTCCTTATATACCCCGCCTCCTGAAAGCTTGGCATTCTGGGAAACGTAGTTCCATCTCATTCCGTAACCCTTTTCATTAGTGAGGCGCGACCAGAACTTGACAGTACATCCCCCCTCACCTAGAGCGCCGAAGGGGGCCAGGACGCAAGGGATATTTCCGATGATACTCAGCCACCAAACGGGGTGCATGGACCCCAGACGCTGGTTCCCACGAGTTTTCCTCGGGACCGTAGCCCTTCCAGGCCACCAGATACCGAAGTCCTCTCCCCTGCCACCGAGAATCCAGGATACCTTCCACTCGTACTCCAAACCATCAGGAACCACCAGAGGAGGAGGAAGGCGTTGCACAACCGATGTCGATGGCTTGAGTAGAGACACATGGAAAACAGGATGAATACGCAGATGCAGAGGCAACCTTAGTTTAACAGCCACAGGATTGACACGCTTCAACACTTGATAGGGACCGATGTAGCGGGGGTTGAAGACGCTGTATTTTCTGAACCTGAAGTTCCGGGTGGACAGCCAAACCCAGTCCCCTACTTGATACAACGGGCCCGGGCGTCTCCTTTTATCCGCCGAGGCTTTGTAAGCCACCTTCGAAGCCCTCAGGTTGCACTGAGCCTGTTCCAATATGTCCTTGAGTTGGGAAACTCTCCTCGCCGCTTCAGGCACCTTGTCTTCCTTGAAGGGTTGCAAAAAAGGAAGAAACCGGGGATGTCGCCCATAGGTACAATAGAAAGGAGAGACTTTCGTGGCCGAATGAGTTGCATTATTGTACGCAAACTCCGCCAGCCACAGATACTCCACCCAGTTGTTCTTACCCTGGGACACATAACACCTCAGGAACTGTTTCAATGTTTGGTTGAGACGCTCAGTCTGTCCATCAGTTTGTGGATGTAAGCTCGTGGACAGGGCCGTCTCGATATGAAGGGAGGAGCACCACGCCTTCCAAAACCTTGCCGTGAATTGCGAGCCCCTGTCCGACTCAATGACCGCTGGTAAGCCATGCAGACGTACAATATGCACCATGAGTAGTTGTGCCAATTGACCTGCCGTGGGTACTTGTGGACAAGCAATGAAATGCCCCATCTTTGTCAAATAGTCAATGACTACCAACACAGCTGTACACCCTTGGTCTCTAGGCAGTCCTACCACAAAGTCCAAGGAGATACGTTCCCAAGGAATAGACGGGGTAGGCATGGGCTGAAGCAGCCCCGCAGGGCGACGATGATCAGACTTGACTCGGGCACAAATGTCACAGCCTGCAACCCACCTCCTGACATCATCTCCTAACGATGGCCACCAACAACTGCGTTTGATCAGTTCTAATGTCTTTTCCACTCCCACATGTCCAGCGCTTGGAGAAGAGTGACACCATTGGTACATCTGCTTCTGCAGGGTTTCTGTATGAATCAACAAGCGCCCTTGGTTCACCGGAAAACCGTGTCCCATCTGCCATTCGGGATGTGCCTGGAACCATCTCTTCCAAGAACCAAACCTAACCCCATTCCGTATACCCTGCAAAAAGGCATCCGGTTGGATGACACAGACTACCTTGGTGGGGTCCACTATAGGAGCGTCCATCCCCTTATCAGGAGTTTTTGTGGATGATTGACGGGTCAAGGCATCCGCCTTACGATTGTCTACTCCCGGAAGGAAAGTGATGGTGAAATGGAATTCTGAAAAGAAAAGCATCCAACGAAGTTGACTAGGGGAGAGATGTCTAGCAGCTGACATGAATTGAAGGTTTCTGTGGTCAGTATAAACCGTCACCATGTGCTTGGCACCCATGAGGAAATGTCTCCATTCTGTGAAGGCGATCTTGATCGCCAGGAGTTCCTTTTCCGCTATACAGTAATTTAGTTCCGCCCCAGTAAGTTTCTTAGACAGAAAGGCCACTGGATGCAATTGCCCTGTGAGCTCATGGCGTTGTGATAGTACGGCTCCTATAGCAACCTCTGAGGCATCAGCCTCTACTATGTATGGGATGTCCGGATTAGGATGAGTCAATACAGGTGCAGTTATAAACGCCCCTTTCAGAGTCACAAATGCTTCCTGTGCCTTCTCATCCCACACAAAACACTGATCCTTTTTCAACAGTCGTGTTATGGGCGACACCACATTCGAGAACTGGTTGATAAAACGCCGATAGAAATTGGCGAATCCAAGAAAACATTGAACATCCTTGATGTTTCGAGGAATTGGCCAATCACGAACAGCCTGTATCTTGCTTTCAGCCATTTCTTGCCCATGGGGGGTGAGCATGACACCCAAGAACTCCACGGTGGTGACATGGAAGTCACACTTGGACAGTTTACAGTACAGACTGTTTCGTTGTAAAATGCTCAATACTGATTTGACATGTTGTACATGTAGCTCTTCAGACTCAGAATAAATAAGGATGTCATCAATGTACACTATTACATGACGATCCAGAATTTCTCTTAACACATCGTTTAAGAAGAACTGGAACGCTGCAGGGGCGTTACACAGCCCAAACGGCATGACCAGGTATTCGAATAGCCCATACCTGGTCTTGAAGGCTGTCTTCCATTCGTCTCCAGTTCTCATTCTCACTAGATGGTAGGCTCCCTTTAAATCTAATTTAGTGAAGATCGTGGCCTTTTTCACCTGTTCTAGCAGCACATTAATCAAAGGCAAGGGGTATCTATTCTTCACCGTTACCGCATTGAGGGCTCTAAAGTCTACGCAGGCTCTCAATTCCCCATTAGACTTGGGAATGAAGAATAAAGGGGATGCCGCAGGTGACCTTGAAGGGTGTATAAACCCCAATTCCAACAGTTTATCCAGGTACGTTCTCAGATGGACTTTTCCTGGTTCGGACAGAGCATACAACCTAGCCTTTGGAATCACTGCCCCAGGAACTAATTCAATCTGGCAATCATATGGCCTATGTGGTGGTAGCCCTTCTGCCAATACCTCATCAAACACCCCTTCGTATTCAACGTATACCTCTGGTAGGGTTACTTCCTTCTCTGCTGCCGTGGCCACACACTCCCCACATGCCAAAGCAAACGAAGGACTCTGAGAGTATCTGAAACAATGATCTTCACAATGTCTAGAATTCATTACAATTGTGTCTGTCTCCCAATTTATGTCGGGATTGTGTTGTTTCAGCCATGGTATGCCTAGGATCACCCCATATTGGGGAGCCTTGATTACGCTAAAGGTGACCCTTTCTCTGTGACACCCAAACCTCATCTCTGTCTTGGCCGTTTGATATCCTATGGGCCCTATATCCAATTTCCTGCCATCCACCGCAAAGACATCGTTACAAGTCTCTCTAGGCATCAGAGGTATGCCTAATCTCTCAGCCTCCGCCATGTCCATAAAAAAGCCTGTAGCCCCTGAATCCACCATGGCGTGCGTATTCACCTCCACCATATTGATCATAAATACGATGTTGATGAATAGATGCTGTGCTCCCAATACAGTATTCAACATAGAAGGGATACTAACACGACTCCAGGGAACCCCTTCATTACCCAGAGAGCCCTTCAGTTTTCCGCCGGTTTTTCCATAGCTGCTGAGACACCCCGCTTTAAACGGAACTTGGAAAACTTAGGTTTGACCGGGCATTCCCTAACAAAATGGCCTTTTTTGCCGCAATAAAGACAGAGTCCATCTTTGCGCCTCTGTTCTTTCTCTGATGCGGTTAAGGCTGCTCGGAAAGCCCCAATCTCCATGGGTTCAGGGCCTGGGGGCACAGAACTGTCATTGGTCTTGACCGGGCTAGAGGATGGAATGGTTCTATTCTTGGATTTAGAATCCCCTTTATGATTTCCTGATCCTATGATCCAAGCGTAAGACCAAGTTTATTAGGTCTTCGCATGAAACCGGCTGTGGATCGATTTGAGCGATGATATCTTTCATCTCTTCGGTTAATCCTTGATGGAACAAGGATGTTTGCTTAGCCTCAGGCCACTTCGTCTCAGTGACTAACCGTCGAAAGGTATTCAGATAAGTCAAAATGTTCTGATTCCCTTTACGTAATTCAAGCAACTCCTTGTCCGCGGTATATGTGTCTGCCCTTCTGTCGAACACTTTCGTAAACTCGATCTGAAAAGCATCCCAATCATGTAGCAAGGGGTCGTTTCTTTGAATGAACGGGACTGCCCATTGAGCCGCGTCCCCTACTAAATATGAAATGGCAAACGCTACCTTTGCCTGGTTGGTGGGAAACGATCGGGGTTTGCAAGAGAAATGCATCATCACTTGTGTTAAGAACACTTGCACTGACCCTGCTTCTCCCTTAAATTGTTCCGGATTCGCTAGTGGGATGCTGGGTGGTATTTCCACTACTACTGTACTGGGAATACCAGACCCCGAAGTCCCTGCACTAAAAGGGTTTCTCTGGATGTTATATAACCTGTTCCTTAAGTCTGTGTTTTCTTGCCTGGATGCAATCAATTCTGATTGAACCAGTACCAAGGCCGCCAACACATCATCCAGGGTAGCCATAACAACCACACTGATCAGGAGGATAAGAAATCGTGGGTCGGATATTCTGTTGTCCTCTCCGTCCTCGCTCACAGCGCAGAACGTAGAGACGTCACCTGGCATTGGCGGTCAAGATCCAAAATATCCGACACCAGGTGGAGGACGTGTCTTCCTTATATACCCCGCCTCCTGAAAGCTTGGCATTCTGGGAAACGTAGTTCCATCTCATTCCGTAACCCTTTTCATTAGTGAGGCGCGACCAGAACTTACCAACGCGAACATTTGCACAAAGAACTCAAGAGCGTTGAGCAGCTACTGGATACCAAGGTATGTGGGTCGGAAGAAGGGCAGAGATCGGGAGCTTCGAGAAGGGCGGAGGTCGGGAGCTTCGGGAAACACTGATGCACTCGCGGTGACGCTCAGATGAAGCGAAGCGTCATCACATCTCTCAAACTGGCTTAAATACTGTGCAGCTCCCAAACGTTTACAGCCCTCACGTGGAAGCCGAGTACCAGCACACACATGAGGGAAGCAATGAGAGCATCCCTGTAACGTCCAAACTCAACAAGCATAGGCATAGGCAAGAGAAAGAACGTGTTACAGAAAATAGACGTTTTCTTTGAGCAACCTGCCCAAACAGCACGGAACATTAATACCAGACTAAATATAGTGTGAATCAAAATTACAAGATGTACTTTCAGGATAAAAACACACAATAAAAGGCAGCATAATTACACAGTGGTAATGGCAGCATGTTTCCCCTTAACATCCCTGGGGGCCAACTAGCCCACCAGGTACCTCTAGTAAGCACCACGGAGTTGCATTACAGAGTGTTGTAAAACAGGGCATGGCCCCTGAACACCTCTCTGCAACTCAGCCTCCTGACACATACTGGAGGGCCCTGATGGGCTAGTTGGCCCCCAGGGACCCACAGGATTGAGGAGAAATTAATTCTCTAACTTAAAACGCACCACAGGGTGTGTTTGCAGACATATCACCTTAGGCCATGCCTCCTTCCTTCCCCACTGTTCAAACGCACCCTGTGGCGCATTTTAAGTTGGGGAATTAATTATCTTACTAGGGTCCCTGATGGACAAATAGCCCAACAGATATTTGCAGTATGCACCAGGGAGCTGCGTTGCAGACAGGTGTTCAGAGGCTATGCCCCTTTTTACACCTCGTTGCAACGCAGCTCTGTGGCACTTACTAGAGGTACCTGGTGGGCTAGTTTGATCCTAGGGACCCTTAGGATTGAACTTGAACGGTGACAGGGCACGTTTACACAGTGGAGGAGGGAGGGGAGGGGCCTCACGTGATATGTGCAAACACACCCTGTGTCGAGTTTTAAGTTGGGGAAAAAATTCCACTTCAAACCGGAGGGACCATGGGGGCCAAGTAGCCCCCCAGGTGCTTCCTGGAAGCTCCACTGCACTGCGTTGCAGAGAGGTGGTGCATGCTGTGACCCTTTTTACATCTTTCTGCTACGCAGTTCTGTGGCGCTTACTGGATATACTACGAATTTCAATTTACTTATCTGTTATCAGGAGAGACCTAGAATGCAGCATCTTTGAGCCCAGTACTGATCCTGAAAAGTAATTCTAACCATACTTACCAGTAACTTGAATTTCCTTCCATAGGCTAACATTGACTGGTTTCACTTGGAAATTCTTCTAAGTGTGAAGTTTTGAAACTTTTAAATATTTACCTAAAATCATCTGAACAACAAATTCGGACATACTCACCTGTTATCAGGAGAGAACCCAGTGCTGCATCTTTTAGACCAGCACTTACCCTGAAAATTAGTTCTACTTACAAGTAACTTGTATTTCCTTCCATAGGATTCCATTGAGATTTCAAATGAGATGTCATCAGTGATGTCATCAGTGATGTCATTTGAGATATCATCAGTGATGTCATCAGTGATGTCACTGACCATGTCATGAATGATGTAATATGTGACATCATCAGCAGTGGATTGCGGGCATACTGTACAGGTACGTGCGCGTACCCTTACGTGCGTGAGCAAGTTTCTGATTGTCTGGCAGTCGATTGTCAACATTCCAAACAGTCCAAACCAGGAAGTGTTGGCCACCATCTTGTTTTTCAGAAGAACTGAGGCACAAGAGAGCCCAAAACAAGAGTGGAAAACACGAAAAGGGGGCAGGGTAGAGACCCCCAACCCTCGAGCCCTTCTCAGGGAGTCCCAAAAGGACCCCCAAGGGCAAAAAAAAACCAACAACAAAAAAAACACGGGGTACGCGTACCCCGCGATTAAAAAAAAAATCTTTTTTTTGCACTTGGTGGTCCTTCTGGGACCCCCTGAGAAGGGCTAGGGGGTCAGGGGGTCTCAACCCTGCCACCTTTTCGCGTTTTCCACTCTTGTTTTGTGCTCTCTTGTGCCTCACTTCTCCTGAGAAAAAAGATGGCTGCTTAGGTGGTCCCAGAAGGATAATAACATATATAAACGTTATCCGCTAATAGAATTAGCATTTACAAAACCTCTGAAATTTATTGAAAAAAAATATAGGTTTCACGCCTGATATATTTAGGAATTAGCATTTAAAAAACCTTGCAAATTCACTGAAAAAAACATAGGTTTCAAGCCTTATATAGTTAGGAATTAGCATTTAAAAAACCTTGCAAATTCACTTAAAAAACCACAGGTTTCAGGCCTTATATAGTTAGGAATTGGCATTTAAAAAACCTTGCAAATTCACTTAAAAAACCATAGGTTTCAGGCATTATATAGTTAGGAATTAGCATTTACAAAACCTTGCAAATTCACTTAAACAACATAGGTTTCAGGCCTTATATAGTTAGGAATGAGCTTTTTAAAAACCTTGCAAATTAGCTTAAAAAAACATAGGTTTCAGGCCTTATATACTTAGGCATTAGCATTTAAAAAACCATTGAAATTGCTCCTATATAGTTAGTTGTACTAACTATATTTCGCGCACCAGCAATCCACTGCTGATGATGTCACACATTACATCATTCATGAGATGGTCAGTGACATCACTGATGACATCTTAAATGACATTACTGATGACATTACTGATGACATCTCATTTGACATAACTGATCACATCACTGATGATATCATTCATGTGATAATACGATGCACCTCCTCACACTCTAATATAACTTTTGATACACCCGGTGTTAAATACAGACTATCAGTCTTGAAACCATTGACACACCAATACCAGTTACTACATACGCACTCACTGATTCCTAGGTCTACACACACATTCACTGATTCACCCATAGAATCACTCATACATACAGTCACTCATCAATACAACACTATCATATGCACTCATAAACCTATACAGACACTCACACACTGCCACTCATCCATGGAGTTACTCACACACCTAATTAGTCATGCAAAGAATCAATCACACTTCCATTTCCTCAACTATACAGTTATACACACAACACCTTACGTATTCAAACATATACTAACACATACTTATTCTCTTATACAATCACTGATACAAGTACACAATGATCCATACAGCCACTCGCACATTCACTGGCTCTCATGTATAGTCATTTATATATGCCAACTCTCACATACACTGTGTTTTACATATGTACTTACTTGGACATGTAGCACTGAGATATCCATTCACTCACCAACACACCCATGCACACAGTCAACCGCCCATATAGCTGTTTCCACATGCACTCTTGAACTCATACACCTAGTGAATCAACTGCTCACACATCTATGCACAGAGTCACACACCTCCCAGCCACCCACACACACACTCAGTCTCCCATTCAAATACTTGGGCGACCAATCAATAACCCATATAGCCACTCATATAGCTACTGATCAACACAGGCAGCAGCTTACACAACAACAGACATACTGATGCACACATTCGGACAGTTTAGTCACTAACCCATGCATTTAGTAAGACACATTTAATCACTCACTCATACAGTCAGTCACTCACCTACTAAATCCTTCATCCAGACACTTATACATCCACTCATTCTTCAATATGTAAAACATATTAAAACTTTACAGAAACACACAGTCACTGGATGATCTCATCAGTGATGTCATCAGTGGTGTCATTTGAGATGTCATCAGTGATGTCACTGACCATGTCATGAATTATGTAATATGTGACATCATCAACTGTGGATTGCGGGTGCGCGAAATATAGTTAGTACAACTAACCATATAGGAGCAAGTATGGTTTTTTAAATGCTAATTCCTAACTATATAAGGCCTGAAACCTATGGTTTTTTCAGTGAATATATATATATATATATATATATATATATATATATATATATATATATATATATATATATATATATATATATATATATATATATATATATATATCCAACGTAATCAGGAAGCACCAAAGGGGAAGACCGTAGGAAGCTTGCAATAATTCTTTTTATTTTTCTAGAATACCTGCTGACAATACAACTCCAAACTCCAGCTTCTCTTAGTTTCTTTATGCCAGACGCGTTTCAGGTTACAAACACCTTTCCTCAGTGGCAAGAAGCAGGAAATGAAAACATCGCGTTGTGATCTGCTAATGAAAAGCACCTGCCTGTGTAGGCGTGGCACTCCCTGTGCCTCATGGTGCTTGTAGTCCATAAACCCCAAGTGGGTGCCATACTCATTTCCTCAAATTCAGCAAATAATACGCTTCTCGCCGTCCCAGCCCTGGTTTACCCATGGCCTACGTGAGCAGAAGCTGAAGTGTAAGAAACTGGAGAGGATTTGGCGGCTTGATTATTCGTCGGAGGCGAAGAAACGGCTGCGCTGCTCCCAAAAGGAGTACTATAACGAAATCAAGGTGGCCAAAAGTAATTACTATGCTGGACGCATTGAAAAAGCTAGTAACAATAGCAAAGAAATTTTTGCTATTGTCCAGAGCTTTCTCTCTCCCAGAGCCGCGCTACCTACCCTACCCTCTTCCAATCAATGGTGCGATGAACTTTCAGATTTTTTCTCTGAAAAGATTCTGAAGATCCAGCAAGATCTTCAAACTGCCTTGAACAAGTCCGTGACATCCACTCCATTGCCTATATTGGAAGCTGTTTCTTCGGAAGGTCGGTTTACTTCCTTCTCCCCAGTCTCTGAAAAGGATGTTCTACCAATTCTGTCTGCCCTCAAATCTGGCTCGCCCGCCGACCCCTGCCCAGCTAGAGTTTTGGGAGGAGTGTCGGCGATAGTCTGCCAGGAGGTAACTAGGATTGTCAATTTATCTCTTTGCTCGGCCTCTGTGCCTCTGAGTTGGAAGCAAGCCAAGCTCCTCCCATTACTGAAGAAATCTGGCCTAGACCCGACTATGCCTTCTAGCTATCGGCCCATATCTCTTTTGCCAGCGTTGGCTAAGACATGCGAAAAGATTGTTTTTAGACAACTTGAAGGGTTTATTGAGTCTTCTCATGCGCTCCACCCTGCTCAATCGGGGTTCAGAGCGGCCTACAGCACCGAAACAGCATTAATTGAGGTTTCGGAGGCTATTCGGGAGTGCCTGGATGGAGGCGGCAGGGCGGCTCTGATTTTACTAGACCTCTCTGCCGCCTTCGATACGGTGCCCCATTCGTTGCTTCTGGCCAGATTGGGTGCTGTCGGTGTTTCAGGCAGCGCTTTGGGTTGGTTGACCTCATTTCTGAAAGATAGATCACAACAAGTGTGGGTCCCCCCTTATGCATCTAAGGCTAAGGAACTTACCACAGGAGTCCCGCAGGGGTCTACCTTAAGCCCCCTGCTTTTTAATGTTTATGTGACCCCTTTGGTCTATTTAGCTGAGCAGCTGGGTGCCAAAATAATGGCTTATGCTGATGATACCCAGCTGCTCTTCACCTGGCCAAAAAAAAATCATCTAGACCCCTTGATCGTTCAGAGTTGCCTGTCGCAGGTTTTTCGCTGGCTGGCAACGGCCCAGCTTAAATGTAACGAGGAGAAGACGGAGATCCTCCTCTATGGATCTTTTCCGGATAATTTCAGGGAACAAATCTGGCCCTCCGACCTACCCTGTCCGAGCTCATCAGGTGCCCCTGTAAAGAACTTAGGTGTCTGGTTCGGACAGGATTTAAAGTTCGGGGAGCATATTAAGAAACTAACCGGTACCTGTTATGCCACTCTAAAGGCTCTCAGAAGATTTTTTCCCCTCATTCCCGGCAAAGCTAGAGAGACCGTGCTTAGAGCGCTGATTTTATCACGCTTAGATTATGCAAATGCACTCTTCAGTGGCCTACCTGACTACATGGTCCGCCGCCTCCAGGTTATTCAAAACTCGGCAGTCAGGTTGATGTTTCAACTACCCAGGAGAACTAGTGTTCGCAAACATCTGCGCAGCCTTCATTGGTTGCCTATTGCCAATCGTATTCTGTTTAAAGTCCTGGTCCTGGCATATCGGGCTATCAATCAGCAAGGTCCAGTATACCTGCGGAATAGATTTGTTCTTCATGTTCCTAAACGGGCTCTCCGCTCGGCTAACCTCTGTCAGATGGTCCAGCCTAAATTTAAGCTTGCCAGAACTGGAGGCAAATCCATCTCTGTTAAGGCTGCTAGAGTATGGAATGTCCTTCCTCTGGCTCTTCGCACTGCCTCCTCACTTTCGCAGTTCAAGAAGGGACTTAAAACATACCTGTTTAATATTACTCTGTAAATCTCTCTCTCCGGTGTGTTAGTGGCCCCGCCTTGTTATCCTGTACTCATCGCGCCAGGATACTCATGAGTAATAGAGCGCGCAATAAAAGGATTTAAAAAAAAAAAAAAAAAAAAAAAAATATTTCACCGCAGTGGGTTGATGCACTGTGCCTGGAGTAAGTCACTGTCCTGCTTTTTGGTGGACGAGAAATGAACTCTGCGCAAGCAGCATCCCTGAAATGCCACATGCGCTGCTCCCTCTGTATTTTCCTTGCTTGATCCGAAGCTCGGACAGACCCGCCCAGTAGCGGTAGGTCTTTCCCTGTAAGGCGTGCAAAGCCCCAAACATCCAACATAATCAGGAAGCACCAAAGGGGAAGACCGTAGGAAGCTTGCAATAATTCTTTTTATTTTTCTTGAACACCTGCTGACAATACAACTCCAAACTCCAGCTTCTCTTAGTTTCTTTATGCCAGACGCGTTTCAGGTTACAAACACCTTTCCTCAGTGGCAAGAAGCAGGAAAGGAAAACATCGCGTTGTGATCTGCTAATGAAAAGCACCTGCCTGTGTAGGCGTGGCACTCCCTGTGCCTCATGGTGCTTGTAGTCCATAAACCCTGAGTGGGTGCCATGCTCATTTCCTCAAATTCAGCAAATAATATTTCACCCCAGTGGGTTGATGCACTGTGCCTGGAGTAAGTCACTGTCCTGCTTTTTGGTGGACGAGAAATGAACTCTGCGCAAGCAGCATCCCTGAAATGCCACATGCGCTGCTCCCTCTGTATTTTCCTTGCTTGATCCGAAGTCGGACAGACCCGCCCAGTCGCGGTAGGTCTTTCCCTGTAAGGCGTGCAAAGCCCCAAACATCCAACGTAATCAGGAAGCACCAAAGGGGAAGACCGTAGGAAGCTTGCAATAATTCTTTTTATTTTTCTCGAACACCTGCTGACAATACAAGTCCAAACTCCAGTCCTTTCGTGTCAGTGAGCGCGACAGTATTTTCTTTATGTTTATTTATGTTGTAAACCATGTGATCGGTACTATATCATGTGTTCACCTACCACCTTTCACTGACTCGTGACCACGTGAAACGCGTCAGAGTGACTATGTTTTTGCTGCCATTCCTGCTGAATAAATGAAATTTTGTTGAATACGCTGATTGGAGTCCGTACTTCACACTGTCCTTTTACCTAAAGGACGAGAGGGTGACTGTTCTGGAATATATATATATATATATATATATATATATATATATATATATATATATATATATATATATATATATATATATATATATATATATTTTTTTTTTTTTTTTATATATATATATATTACCCACTGGCAGTCGCCAGTAGGTACTTAGGACCTAGTTACCGGAGGAAAATCACAACATTCTATTCCCAACAACTTTGGGGTTGTTTGATGAATCTTCATGAAATTCTCAAAACAAATTAATTGTTAATATCAGCTCCTACGTTGAAAGTTAGGGGTTGATTCGTCAAGGGAGGCTGAGAAAAAAAGGGGGTCCAAAAACGTGTTTTTTCTGTGTTCATTTCCATAGGAAACTTTGGACAAGGCTTTAGTATTTACCCCTACTGCTGTGAAAGTGCTGTTTTGCCCACTGTGAGATGGTGCTGAGGTGAGGTGCCGGTACACTCGGGGATTAAACCATGCGCCTAAACTGGGATCTGAGTTGTCTGTAGCATACTGGCAGACCTGAAGTATTTATCCTTACCGGTGTGAAACTGCTGTTTTGTCTAGAGTGAGATAGTGCAGAGGTGAGGTAACGCTAAACTCGGGGATGAAACCATGCGCCTAAACTGTGAGCTGAGTGCTGTAAACTGATGTGCTCTGGGCAGTGTAGCATACTGGCCTAAGTGAAGTTTTTACCCCTACTGTTGTGAAAGTGCTGTTTTGCCCACTGTGAGATGGTGCAGAGGTGAGGTGCTGGTACACTCGGGATGAAAGTGTGTGCCTAAACTGTGAGTTGAGTGCGCTGTAGTATACTGGCAGAAGCTAAGTATTTACCCTTACCGATGTGAAAGTGCTGTTTTGTCTAGAGTAAGAGGTACCGCTAAACTCTGGGATGAAATCGTGCACCTAAACTGTGAGCTGAGTGCTGTAAACCGATGTGCTCTGGGTGGTGTAGCATAGTGGGTGTTGTAGCATATGTGTACAGGTGGTGTTAGTATGTGTTTAGAGTATAGCGGGAGTGGGAAGCAAACTACTCAGTGGTACTGGTCTGAAGATTCAGGGATGAAACTATGAGTGTAAGTCATGAGTGTATTGCTGTGAAGTGATGTGCTGTGGGTGCTGTAGGATAATGGCCGATGTAGCATACCTGTGTAAGTGGTGTTAGTGTTCATGTATTCTATACAGGGAATGGGAAACATACTACTCATCCCTAGTGGTCTGAAGAGTCAATTGTAGTGTTTTAGGAAGCAGGAATAAAGAAAAAATTGGGAAGAATATAATGCAGAATGTTGCAATGCCAGAGAAGAATAATTATAAAATGAGTTGTGTCTAAGAAAGTGGTTGTGTGTAATAAAGGGATGGAGTTTGAAAATTATATAGAAAGCATCTTTATTTAATTGACTTTATTGGACCCACTGGTGCAAGAGCTAGGAAATCCAGCTGATGCAAAGTTGAACCACTTCTTCTGATTTCAAACGTAAGCTCCTGCATCGGTGAATTGTATATTATATGTTACAGTTGTATTTGAAATAAACAATAGCTATTATACTTGAATGGCTCTACACTCTATAAGGAAAATAAAGGTAGGATACGATTACCACATGTATCCTTTAAGAAAAGAAAGAAAGAAAAAAGAAATTTCAAAATGTAATCATCAAACTTTTTAGGTACCTTGGCAGTGCTTTTTTGTAACAGAAAATTATCAACAGTAGAATAGTTAGCAATCTGTTGTACAGTAGATTCAATGTGGTGCGTGTCAGAATTGGTACTAGTTCTACCCACATTGGAACTTTGAGGATGAATACAAACATTGCGCTTTTGAGAAGCACAGTTTGTACCTTTGTAGTCAAACCGTACATTATTGTCTTCCGCTGTTTCAAAAAAACATTCTTGTGTAGAGAGCTAAGGCATCAAGTTGAGACAACTCCAACAGCTTCTGCTGTAGTCAAATCGAAGCTCCTGCATCAGTGAATTGCACATTATATGTTACAGTTCTATGTGACCTACACAATAGCTATTAGACATGAATGAATACATTGCATAATAAAAATAAAGGTAGTTTACGATTACCGCACTGTGCAAAACAGTTCCTAAACAAAGTCGTCTTTTTACAATTTTTTTGTGAGGTTCTGAGCAGAGGCTGACTTTGAGTAAAATTGAGTGACAGGGCTTTGTGAATAACAGGCAGGCAGAGAGGTGTGTGCACAAAAAATAGATGTGGTTTCTAAATGGGTGTCGGGTTTCGGCTAATTTAGGAAGTAAATAGCGTATTTTCATAGGCCATACATCACCAATTCCTGGTTAGAGTGGAGGCATAAGGGGCAATAATGAAGATAGAGTTCAAATGTCTGAGTGTACTTTTAAAGTTATTATATCAGAGCAGTAGAATTGAAGTGTATCATAAAAAATTTAAAGAAAAAATAACGTGAGTTTCTTACAAGTCTTGGAGATTCCAGTCCAGAAGTTCTTCAGCGGCTTGAGATGCATAATGCTCCAAGAGGCTATTGTTGCCATTGTGTGAGAAAAGCGAAGCAATCCAATTCATATCCTCGAAGGGACAGTAATGTTCCTCAAATGTTGGAGCTGCATTTTGAAAGGGCTGGCAATTTGCGATGTTGTGAAAGGTCGCACATTGCAGGAGATCTTTCGCTGCTGTGCAGAAATTCCACTGCAATTCCTTTTTGCATTGCGTTTGCCATTGCTCCACTGCCAGAACAATCAGATTCATGATTTCCAAGACACTGCATTACCTGCTGGATATCGGGAGCGATTGTTGGGATGTTGGCAAGGCATACATCAATTCGCGAGTCAAATGGGCAAGTTTTGCAATTAAAGGATGGGTGTACGCATATTGCATAAGTGTAGATAAATGTTATGTTGTAGCTAGCTCCGATAATAGATAGAGGCATGTAGCAGAAATGTTTTTTGTTTTTTTACAGTATTGATGTAGCTTGGCGTAGAGGCGTTTTCTGTCGGACATAGTTGTCACCATAGAGAGCGTAGCCATTTCTAGAAGTAGAATTAGTAGTAGGAACGCCGCAAAGAGGGTGAGAATTATGGGCACTGTTCCTGTTATTTGAGTGATGATCGAATACATGTAAGAATGTAGTCTGGTATTAAAAGAAGAACAGTTAGAAGGAGACCGTATTAAAAAAAGTGTGCCAGACCTTGAGTGTGACATGTGTTGAAAATTTTGTAACAATTCACAAAGTGTAATTGGCGGTTCATATTTAAAGGGAAGTGTATTTTATTTGAAGTTTGTGGTATCTGCAGTCAATGCATTTCTTTTGCAGAAGTGAGGGAGACTTCTGTTCTGAACAAAGGTGCTTTTAGTTTGGTTTGTTTCTTGAAATGTGTTTTCACACTAGGAATTGAAGGCCAAGTTAAAGTTTGGGAGTTAGTTTGTGTGGGTGGGAATAGATATTGCCACAAGAAGTTACTGTGTTTGAAACAGTAAGGACAGACGGTATGCCAGCTCACATTCCGTAGGAGTGCTTGTTATTGATAAGCAGATAACTGTTGTTAGAAAGCTGTGTGAATCTTGGTGTGATTGTGGGAGTTGGCATCCTTTTAAGAAAGGACACAACATTGGGGGCTGTAAGCTTAGAAGTGCCTAGTAGTTGGACATTCTTGGGTAATGAATGACTGCCATTGTGATCGCACTATACACCTGTGAGAAAAACTTCTGTATGCTCTATAAGACAGCAATATGTAAATGGGACAAACCATTGCTTGTGAATAAACGCACTACCATATATAATCACATTCAACATGACAAACAACATGTGCACGTAGCAGAAACAACAACACTACATACTGTGGGAACTGTGGCTAGTCATGTACACAAACTAAACATAGCATGGCACCTCTGCCTCACAATGCAGAATGCGGGGAGAGATGGGAGCAAAGTATGTGCAAAGGTGGCAAGTAATTATCGATTATAAAAGTATATAATGCAAAGTTTTTAGGGGATGTGCTAGACAGAGTTGAGTATGCAGAGCACAGACATGTACATGTTAAAGTACACAGATGGTCTATTGAGTGAAGTGGACAGTGGGCGCAACCATGATAGTATGGTAAGTAGGGAAGATTACGGAAAGGTAGCGCGTACGTGCCTCCTCCCCCATAAATGTTAAAGGAAGCAGGCTGGCTCTGCGTACGCAAGGGTAGCTTAGAGGTATGGAGAAGAGGCACGTTTCTCAGGAAGTGGTTCTCTTTTGGATTGGCGAACGTGTCTGTCAGGTCTGCGCAGCTTACACAGCCACAAGGCTGATGCTGTGAGCGAAGGTGGGTGTGTGAATGATGCTTTCAGCCTGCTGGTACTCAGAAACAGTCATGGCAGCTGCAAGGCATATATGCTCCACAGTTCACCTTTTGACACTGCCGCATGTGAAAGAGGGCCCACCACGTGCCTGCGGGAGCTCCAGGGCTGAGGTTTGCGAGCTCTGAAGCCTTCTGAGAATAATGCTGGCTAGAGCGACACAGGCACACAGCTAAGCATGGGCGTAAAATCCGTTCCGATTTTCGGTAAATTCGCAATCCGCGAACTCTCGCGAATTTGCAGAAAATCCGCAAATCCGCATGCAGCAGATTGTTTTGCTTGGTGATACAATATTGCGGCGTGCGGCGTTCACTTACCGTCATTCAGCGTTTGCAGAGTTGTTTTTCTCTATTTTGGGTGTGCTGCGCCATTTTGGATCTTGCTGCGGGATCCCACAGGAGTTTGGCGACCGCAAATACGTCATCGCGGCTTGCCACCTTGCACAGCACGCATCGCGAGAGTTCGCTATTGCTAACACGTAGATGCGGCGGGCAGCAACAATCTTGCACTCGTGAAATTGCAAAATTTGCAATTCTGCACAAGAAATCCACCAGCAAGCAGCATAAACCTTTTGAAAATGATGATTTTTATCAGAATACCTCCTCAGGTTGACATTTGCCTGCACTTTTTTGGGGGGCTAGGAAGTGCCCCACAGTCTCCAACTTCCTGTTCCTGTCCAGCAGGCTCCTCCCAGTGCTTTCTTCATGTGCTGGTCACTTTCATTTGGATCTTGACCTGGAAGGATTACTTTTTGTGGATGCTGCTGGATATGTGGATTTGAGGCCTTTTTGACTTTCTTTGGATCACCTTTGGATTAGAAATTTCACAAGTAAGTTTGTTTGGGGCATTACAGTTGCTGCAACTACAATTTTGGAATTTTCGATTTTGGGGCTGTTGTTGGGGCCTTTTGCCCAAGGGTAGTTAGTGGTGCATGGACTGAGTCTTTCTGTGGGGTCTCTTTAATGTAAATATCATGGAGGGCATGGATGACATGGGATTGTGCTGATGTTTGTGTGTTTTTCGATTTTTTGGGCTGCTGTTGGGGCCTTTTGCCCAGGGGTAGTGAGTGGTGCATGGGCTGAGTCTTTCTGTGGGGTCTCTTTAATGTAAACATCATGGAGGGCATGGATGGCATGGGATTGTGCTGATTTTTGTGTGTTTTTCGATTTTTTTGGCTGCTGTTGGGGACTGGCCATGTGGGTGGGGGCCATTTTGAGTGCTGGTACAGGCAGGCCCTGGCCATGTGCTGGGGGGCAAGGGGCCATTTTGAAGGCAGGCCGTGTTCTCAGGCCTGCACCCATTTTGCCTAACTTTCATCCTTTATGACCAGGGGTAGTGAGTGGTGCATGGGCCTAGTCTTTCTGTGGGGTGTCTTGAATTTAAACAACATTGAGGGCATGGATAGCATGGGATTATGCTGATTTGTGTGTGTTTTTTGATTTGTTTGGCTGCTGTTGGGGCCTTTTGCCCAGGGGTAGTGAGTGGTGCATAGGCCTAGTCTTTCTGTGGGGTATCTTGAATTTAAACATCATGGAGGGCATGGATGGCATGGGATTGTGCTGAATTTTGTGTGTTTTTCGATTTTTTTGGCAGCTGTTGGGGACTGGCCATGTGGGTGGGGGCCATTTTGAGTGCTGGTACAGGCAGGCCCTGGCCATGTGCTGGGGGGTAAGGGGCCATTTTGAAGGCAGGCGGTGTTCTCAGGCCTGCACACATTTTGCCTAGCTTTCATCCTTTATGCCCAGGGGTAGTGAGTGGTGCACAGGCCTAGTCTTTCTGTGGAGTGTCTTGAATTTAATCATCATAGAGGGCATGGATGGCATGGGATTGTGCTGCTTTTTGTGTGTTTTTTTATTTTTTTTGGCTGCTGTTGGGGCCTTTTGCCCATGGGTAGTGAGTGGTGCATGGGCCTAGTCGTTCTGTGGGGTGTCTTGAATTTAAACATCATGGAGGGCATGGATGGCATGGGATTGTGCTGATTTTTGTGTGTTTTTAGATTTTCTTTGGCTGCTGTTGCGGCCTTTTGCCCAGGGGTAGTGAGTGGTGCATGGGCCTAGTCTTTGTGTGGAGTGTCTTGAATTTAAACTTCATGGAGGGCATGGATGGCAGAGGATTGTGCTGATTTGTGTGTGTTTTTCGATTTTTTTGGCTGCTGTTGGGGCCTTTTGCCCAGGGGTAGTGAGTGGTGCATGGGCCTAGTCTTTCTGTGGTGTGTCTTGAATTTAAACATCATTGAGGGCATGGATGGCATGGGATTGTGCTTATTTTTGTGTTTTTTTTTACTTTTTTGGCTGCTGTTGGGGCCTTTTTCCCAGGGGTAGTGAGTGGTGCATGGGCCTAGTCTTTCTGTGGAGTATCTTGAATTTAAACATTATGGAGGGCACGGATGACAGAGGATTGTGCTGATTTTTGTGTGTGTTTCGACTTTTTTGGCTGCTGTTGGGGCCTTTTGCCCAGGGGTAGTGAGTGGTGCATGGGCCTAGTCTTTCTGTGGGGTGTCCTGAATTTAAAAACCATGGAGGGCATGGATGGCATGGGATTGTGCTGTTTTTTGTGTGTTTTTCGATTTGTTTGGCTGCTGTTGGGGCCTTTTGCCCAGGGGTAGTGAGTGGTGCATGGACTGAGTCTTTCTGTGGAGTCTCTTTAATGTAAACATCATGGAGGGCATGGATGGCATGGGATTGTGCTGAATATTGTGTGTTTTTCGATTTTTTGGGGTGTTGATGGGGACTGGCCATGTGGGTGGGGACCATTTTGAGTGCTGGTACAGGCAGGGCCTGGCCATGTGCTGGGGGGCAAGGGGCCATTTTGAAGGCATGCAGTGTTCTCAGGCCTGCACCCATTTTGCCTAGCTAGTTTTAATCCCTTATGCCCAGGGGTACTCAGTGGTGCATGGGCCTAGACTTTCTGTGGGGTGTCTTGAATTTAAACATCATGGAGGGCATGGATGGCATGGGATTGTGCTGATTTTTCTGTGTTTTTCGATTTTTGGGCTGTTGTTGGGGCCTTTTGACCAGGGGTACTGAGTGGTGCATGGGCCTAGTCTTTCTGTGGGGTGTCTTGAATTTAAACATCATGGAGGGCATGGATGGCATGGGATTGTGCTGATTTGTCTGTGTTTTTTGATTTTTTGGCTGTTGTTTGGGCCTTTTGACCAGGGGTACTGAGTGGTGCATGGGCCTAGTCTTTCTGTGGGGTGTCTTGAATTTAAACATCATGGAGGGCATGGATGGCATGAGATTGCGCTGATTTTATGTGGTTTTCGAGTTTATGGGCTGTTGTTGTGGCCTTCTGACCAGGGGTAGTGAGTGGTGCATGGGCCTAGTCTTTCTGTGGGGTGTCTTGAATTTAAACATTATGGAGGGCATGGATGGCATGGGATTATGCTGATTTTTATGTGGTTTTCGAGTTTTTGGGGTGTATAACTGAACTGATGTTCCTCTGTCTTCCATTGCTTTTAGGTGCACAAGACTCAAGAGAACTACCAGTGCCAGGAAAAAGTCCTGCAGCGGTGTGTGTTTGCAGCATAACGTCACGCGACGTCACGTCTGGCCACAGACAACTCTGCAATTCGTGCCTGCTGTTCTGACCTCTGAAGAAGATGGCCCCTAAAAAAGTTCCCCGTAGCTTCTCTAGCAAGAAAGTTGCCAGTAAGGAGCAGAAGAAGCAAGTTACCAAGGAGACTGGTGTGCTGCCCACCACATGTTTTGGGAGTAAAAAAAAAAGTATGCCTGCAGCAGCAGCGGGATCTGCTGGGGACTAAGCTGGGAGCAGCACACCCGCACCATTGGGCTCAGTGCCACCACCACCACGCCAACTTAAGTCCAAGCCCTTGAGTGCTGCAGAGGCACTTAGTCTAGTTGTTCAATCACCATCGACCAGTGATGTTGGCTCATATCAAGAAAGTAGCAGCAATGTCCCTCAATCAACACAGGTTGTTGTAACTCATCTGACGAGTGTTGAACAACCACAGCCGCAACAACAACCACATGTGCAAGTACAAGCCCAAGTACATGTGGAAGGAGAGGCAGCGCAAGGAGATGCGCAAGCAGAGGTGCATGGAGCGGCATAAGTGCCCACAATAGTTGTTCCTCCAGAAGTAGGGGCACATCAGGAAATCGACATTGAAGCTGAGGTATCATTTGAGGAAGCCACTCCTCCTGATCATTCATTTTCTTCCACATCCCTAGCAAGGAAAAAATCAAGGATGGTGTCTACATCTTCTTCAAGCCCCCTTCCTTCTGATGATATGGATCCAACATGGGAACCACCACTGCCGTCTGCGAGTGAGGCACACCATGATCAGACAAAGGTAGCTAAGCGTAAAAGGAAGGTCCCCGAAAGTCTCATAGTTATGTGGTGTGATGATGACGCTGAAGAAGTGGCGAATACTACTCTTGCTGATGAAAACTCTCACGGCGACGACGCAGTCATCATACATGCCACTCCAGCCTCAGGGGGCATGCAGCAAACAGACATTTTTACCCTATCCCGAAAAGCTGCTGAGCGTGATGTTGTCGACGAGGAAGCAATGGGACCACCATCATTGGAGTTAACTAGTACACCACCACCTACCGCTTCCATATTTTTTTCTCGGCAGAAGGGACCTCCATCCACTCCGACCTTCATTTCCTCAATTAGTGGTGGTGCAAGTGCACAACATAGAAAAGTTCGGCAACACACATCCTCCACTTTATCTGGCATTAGCAGCATGACCAGTATCGCCTCCTCCGCCCCCCACAGACATTTGAAGTCCGCAGTTTGGGACTTCTTTAGTGTTTGCACAACAAGGGAAAGCATAGCCATTTGTAGCATTTGTAATCTTGCAGTTAGTCGTGGTAAGCTTGGTACCAACTATGGTACCGGAGGCCAGAGAAGTCATCTTGAGAGACAGCACGCTGTCCAATGGCATGCGCACCTAAAGGAGATCAAGGAAGCCCGAATTGGAAGTCAACAAACTACTCTATCCGTTGATGTTTCATCTGATGATGACGAGGAGGAAGAAGCATCAAACACTTCACTTACACCCAGTACCCCTGTCAACACCACACCCCCTGTGAGCCACACTAAGAGTGTGGGAGAGAGTGAGACAACGAAAAAGTTCATCATCACCAAGCGTAACTGGGTCGAAGAAGTCATCATCATCATCATCATCCCGTAAAATCATGGTCCAGCCCCCCAGTAGAAGCATGTTGTTTTCAGATGCGCCATTTGAACCCAACCACCCAATGACGCGTCTGTATAACACTAAGCTGGCTAAAATGCTAGCTCTGGACCTTCTCCCTTTTTCTTTTGTGGAAGGGGTTGGTTTTCTTGAATTAGTGGCAATGCTCTACCCTAAATGGAAGGTTCCTAGCCTGTTCTATTTTGCCAGTGTTGCGGTTCCAGCACTACATGCAGATGTGCTGGAGGTGATTGGGGCAGCTTTGCAGAAGAGTGCTGTTCACACTATACATCTGACAACAGACATGTGGACCAGTGGCGCATGTACTGATTACATGTGCATCACTGCACACTGGGTCTCTTTTTCAGGAGTTACAGCAAAGCTAAGGGCAGGTGTTGACCCGGACAACGTTTTTAAAGCTGCTTGGAAACATGCAACACTAGCCATGTTTGGCATGGAGACAAGTCATACAGGAGAAAACATTTTGCAGGAGTTTAACACAAAGGTCTTTCAATGGGTGTCCCCAAAAAAATGCAAGATTGGTTATGTTTCCACGGATAATGGCGCCAATGTAGTTAAGGGCATGGATATGGGTAACTATTTCAGAGTGCCGTGTTTAGCGCACTGTATAAACCTGGTTGTTAAAAAATTCTTGACTGAAGAAAGTCCAGTGTGCGAGTTACTTACCACCTGCCGAAGAATGTGCACACATTTCAGCCATTCTTTTAAGGCCCGGAAGCATCCGAGGGGCCTGCTACATGAACATCGACTGCCAGTGAAAGCACTCATCCAGGAGGTGGCAACACATTGGAACTCAACCTTCTACATGCTTGAGCGTCTGTATGAGCAGTGTATGGTAGTCGATCAGTATTTCTTTACACAGGGTACAGCTATGAAGGACCTGAGGATACATGCGGATCAATGGAAGCTAGTTAAAAGCCTGACAGACATGCTTCGTCCTTTTGAGGTCTTCACGCGTGCAGTCAGCAGGGAGGACTGTAATTTGGGAAAAGCTATCCCATTGTTGCGCATGCTAGAGGACCAACTGAAGGCGGTGTCTTCTACGTTTCAAAAAGATGAAGAAAAGCAAGAAACTTTTGATTTGGCGGAGAAATTATTACAGCGCCTACTTTGCGATGAACGTCTTCAAAAGATCCACACAGAACAGCATTACATTGGTGCTACTATTCAGGATCCACGCTACAAAAAGGCACTGGCAGGCAGAGCATTCTTTCCTTTTGGTGACACAGAAGTTTTAAAGTACAAAAGTTGGCTAGCTCTGTCAGCCATGAGGTTTGAAAGAGAACAGCAGGAAATTGAAGGAAAAGCAGTACATCAGCATCAGCAGGCCATCCGGAGTCAAAAGAATCCACTTCTGCACCTGTGGCTGTGGCAGAAGTGAGTCATTTTCCTTCTCAGCCATTAAAGACACCAGCAACCGGATCATCTGCACCAGACACAACAGTAACATTGTGTGAAAAAGAGGATTGGCTAACTGGGCTTGCTTCTCAAAAGGTCCCAGCAAAAAGTAAGCAAAGTTAAGGAACCGTGGAGAACCTTGAGTCGATGGTGCAGGACTATCTGAATGACTCAACAGAGGTCTATGTTCATGATGACCCATTGGCGTATTGGCATGGGAAAAAAGAATTGTGGCCAGAGATCTCCAACCTGGCTATAAACTACTTGTCTTGCCCACTCGCAAGCGTGTCTTCTGAACGTGTTTTCAGTGCTACTGGTGGCATTGTAACTTGCAAAAGGACCCGCCTCTTGCCCAAAAATGTGGAGAGGTTAACATTGATCAAGATGAATCAGCACCTCATACCACCAGATTACAAAGTACGAGAATACACGCTGGAAGAAGACGAGGAGGACACCAACTTAGATGACGGAATTTCTTCTCTGTTAGGTGACCTACTCCCGCCTGAATTCACAGAGTATGAGGACGAACTCTTCTTCCCTGACACCGAGCCCTGAAAATGAGCCAATGAATCAATATATTTCTTTTTCGTCCTTATTCACTTTTATTCCTGTGTGTATGTCTTTCTTTGTTTTGCAAAGTCAATATAAATAAAAACTTTAATCACCTAATCGCAAAAACAAGCACATCAGCAGAACTGTCTTCACTTATTTGCTTATTGATTTGAAGGTGCCACAGTCTGCATTCCTCAGGTTCACAAGTTCACAAGAACATGCTCCTCTATCCTCCTCCTCCAGACTCCTATTTCCCTCAAAGCAGATGGCTGGATTACGCCCAATGAAGAAAGACTGCACTTGTGGGGGTGTTCTACTTCTTTGCGGGTGAGTTAACAGCTCTGGGGCAATTGCTGAGAAGGTCTATACCGGATAAAAGTGGTTTTAAGAAAATCAGAGTTGAAAACGTTTTTGCCTTTTTGCTCACTATCATGTTTTCGGGGGCCTGTTTGGGGGGCTTCCTATTGTTTGTGGGTGGGTTTCGGGGTCTGGGAGCACTGCTGGCGCCGTCTAATGTTGATTGTATTTGTTTCTAGGACATCCATGGTGGAAAAGTGGAATCATGACCTAGCTGCACAGCGTGTTTGGACAGAAGGACGAAAAATATTGTAAGTATTAGATTTTCCATTTTTGCTTTTTGCCTGTTTGGGGGTGTTGTGCTTTTTTGTGGGTGGGTTGGCGGGTCTTGGGGCATTGCTGGGAAGGTCTAATACCAGATAAAAGTGGTTTGGAGAAAATCAGACTTGAAAAAGTTTTTGCCTTTTTGCTCACTATCATATTTTCGGGGGGCCTGTTTGGGGGCCTTCTTGGTGTTTGTGGGTGGGTTTCGGGGTCTGGGAGCACTGCTGGGTATGTATACTTTTGATTGCAAGTGGTTTGAAGTAAATCCATGGTGGCAAAGGGGAGTTAGGGCCTAGCTGCAGAGCGCGCGCGGAGGGATTTTGGAAATTGGCCTGAAAATGGCTAAGTCCCCATTTTTGTACTTTTGCTTTTTGGCTGTTTTGGGGTCTTTTACTTCGCCTGGGTTGACGGCTCTGGGGCCATTGCTGGGAAGGTCTAATACCGGATAAAAGTGGTTTGGACAAAATCGGAGGCAAATTTTTTTTGCGTTTTTGCTGACTTGCTTGTCTTTGAGGTGCTCTTAGGGGGGGTTCGGTGTTTGTGGGTGGGTTTTGGGGTCTGGGAGCACTGCTGGCACAGTCTAATTTTGATTGCATTTGTTTTTCCGGAAATCCATGGTGGAAATGGGGAGTTAGGTGTCGAAATTTAGTTTGTAACTGAACATTATCTGCGCCATCTTGCCTCTCACGTAAAAGCGCACGGCAGCCATTTTAAGCACCATGGCCTCTCTCTGCCCATTGCCGATCATCAGCACGTCCCTCTGGCACCGCAAGCATCCCCCTGAGCGCTGACCGCCCCCGCTCTTTCATGCTTGGGCCATAAAACCTCTCCTCCTGCGTGACTTTGCCTGTGAACCACATCCCGTGCCCAACCGACACCTCCCTCCATCCCTTTCATGATCAAGCATCCTTTGATAAACTCCCCTTCCTCTGTGCCGGATTGTCCGAGCCGATGCCAGGCCATCACCTAGTCCTGCGGATGCAGTTTATTGCCCCCCTACTGTAAGAAGTCGGCCCTCTTCAAAGGAGATACGATTGATCAAACCCCCCACCCCATGAGATCCGATCAGTCGCACGCTTTCCGGGAACCAGCGGAATGTCCAGCTGCGTGATAGCCATCACCTACTGTGATTGGAGTGGGAACTCCTACTGTATATGTGTGTGGGAACGGGCCTGAAACGGGGATTCCGGGGATGTCTTCCCGTACATCAAAGTATTAACAAGAATGTGTTTTGTGCAATAAAAACATAAAATTGTGTATAAGAGGCCAGGCCTCAGAGACGCTGTTAGAGCACCTCAAAACGATACCTTGTTGTCCGATCTGATGTGTTCTGCTCCGATGGAATAAAACCTTGTTTCCTGCCCTCCAGTCTCCAGCGCCTGCCTCTTTGTTTGATAATTATCGAGTGGTATGAGAGGCGACTAACGCAGGGCAATACTTGAAGGTTACCTATTGAATCTGCCCATTTTACATAGGGCCTAGTGGCACAGCGCGTTTGGGCAGAATTGAAAGAAGCCCAAAAATATTGTAAGTATGAGATTTTCCATTTTTGCTTTTTGCCTGTTTGGGGGTGTTGTGCTTTTTTGCGGGTGGGTTGGCGGGTCTTGGGGCATTGCTGGGAAGGTTTAATACCGGATAAAAGTTGTTTGGAGAAAATCCATGCTGAAAAGCCTTTTGGCACTTTTTGTAACTTAGGGTTCGTTAGGGTTAGCACTAGCAGCAGTATTCCATGTGTTTGGGGGTGTTCTAGATTTTTGCAACTGGGTTCTGGGGTCTTAGAGCACTCGTGGGAATGTGTAATTTTGGTTGCAAGTGATTTGAAGAAAATCCATGGTGGGAAAGTGGGGATTTGGCCAAGTTAAAGAAAGCGTTTGCCACTTAGGGCTCGTTAGGGTTAGCAGTATTGTATTGCATGTGTTTGGGCGGGGGCTGTTTGTGGGGGGGGGTTTGCAAATCTTGGAGCGATGCTGGGTATGAATACTTTTGCTTGCTTGCAAGTGGTTTGAATACAATCCATGGTGGGTAAGGGGGGATTTGGGCCTACTTTACTTTCAAAGTACGTTTTGTCACCATTTTACTACTAGGCCTCGTTTTTTGAGATCTGATTGGGGGTCTTCTACATTTTTGCGACTGGGTTTAGTAAGGGTCTGGGAGCACTGCTGGGAAGGTCTAATTTTGTTCTAAAACACAATTTACAGTACACCTAGCTTGAGGGAAAAGATCCGCTAAATTAATTCGCCCATACTTATTTATCCTTCAAAAGGAGACTCAGACAGAGTACGCACTTTCAAAAATATTGTACTGTCTAATAGGAAACTCAAAGTGTGACTTTTTGCACTACACAGCGTACATACCTTATATTTATTTGTCAGTGGTTTTCCAATATCACTTCCTGTTTTTCCATCAATAATTACAGACCGGGTTTCAGTCTGTGCAATGGGAAAAAAAGGATGAAGTCAGGCTTCACATTAGCGAGCCGCAATTCAGCACCCGCCAGGCAGGCAGTGGACAGGGTGTCTTCTGGTCACCAACATTGATGGACGGAGTGTCAGCTGGAATGGAGGAGTCCCGCTAATAAGAGGAATGGTTTGATGCATGCAACTTACCAAATTCAACAGGACAACTACAACAACATACAGATACAGTATCCGTTCTTTTCTAATTATCTTTTAAGTAATGTTATTGCTGTGAACTTCTATGAGTGTGACTCTGCATTTCTTTGATCTCTGCTTCTAAATTCATCCCTACAGCTATTCTATAGGTCTTACTTGTGCTATTTTTTAAACCTAATTTAATGTAAGAAGTGTTTCTCTGAGTGCAGAGATAGGTAAATGAAAACGCATAATTAGTACTGCTGCCCTGTACTGTCTCATTCTTTCATTCACGGTTTTTACATGCTCTTCAAAGTAACAATTAGTTCCTCCAGTGACCGTCTACTCTCTCCAGATACACATATGATATCTAAGAGTCAGATAGTACCATGATCCAGGCATCCATCCATTCAAACTATATGTCAATCATTCTTCTTCATGTCTCTCATCTGGACAAACCTTACGTTTTCTCACGGGGAGCACACTATGCAGTCTGTAATCTCAATAAGTTAGGAATATAAGCTTACCACTGCCCGCCACTACTGTGGCAACCCGCACAGCAGTTTTGTCCGGCACTTGCACCACCTCCTCCCCTGAAGTCTCCTCCTCCACCTCCGCGCTGGGCCCAGCAACAGATCTTCCACCTAC
This sequence comes from Lissotriton vulgaris, assembly GCF_964263255.1. Classification (NCBI taxonomy): domain Eukaryota; kingdom Metazoa; phylum Chordata; class Amphibia; order Caudata; family Salamandridae; genus Lissotriton; species Lissotriton vulgaris. The sequence goes on along the minus strand of NW_028251401.1, from coordinate 145,464 downwards.
AAAATACATTTAAGAATGTTAGTTAGATGTCATAGACATACACCACTCACTAGTATTTTGTCTAGGAATGAAGAAATGTGAATACAGAAACCAATCTAATAATTTGTGACTGTCTACTCTAAAGTAAAAATGTCCCTTTTTCCAGGGAAGGGTGTTGCCTTGCTGCACTTTTTGGCACAACTGATGAATGCTTGCTTTTTAACACGCACCATTTTTTTCATAACAGACAGAAGCTTCACTACTAAGAACAAATCATCATCATCACCACTAGGACAGAGGGACCAACGATTTAGCACCAAAAAGAAAAATGAAAGTTCAAACCAGGAGATTGGCTCGGCTCGCCCACAATAAATGTGTGAAATAAATCACTATAAGCACTTTTCTATTTTTAATCAACCGTTTATGTTTTATGACAAGCTTGATTTTAATAAATATTTTTACTTTTAATAAAGCTTTAAAACTTAAATAGACTCTGTGGTTTTTGGTCATGAGTGAATGAGCAAAAGGTTTTGCAATTTGCAAGCATGAGTCCGTGCCTCTGACACTTCTGGACTCTGACTCCGTACTCTTGTCCTGCGTTGGATAATCATCATTGGGGATCAATCATCAATGAATTCGGGAGCTAAATGACTCTGTCACACTATCTAGTCAGTAAGGAGATTGGGGGTTCTTCAAAGTCTGATATAATTGAGGTATGTGGAAAGTCTACCTGCGCCTATTATAATTGATAAACAATGCACTATTTAGTGTCCATAGTTCTGTTTGTGCTGATTTGTCCCTGCAACAGTAGTAGTATGGATTGTCCTCCTATCCAAACCAAAAGTAAGGTAGTATCTTATTCTTTCTTGGTGGTCATTCACCTTTTTATTGTTGGTAATTGTCAAAGCATAAACATTTAGAAGACTTGAAAAGACATTATGGACAATCCCAGAGGACTGCACTCAGTGCATAGAGCTATTGCTGACTAGAATGGGAGTTTCGTTTTACACCTTTTGCCAAATGTGCAATCTTAGTTAGCTACACAGACAGACTAATAAGAATAATCTAGTAATACCACAGGGAGTCATAGTCGAGGCAGGATAAGAATTTAGATACAGTCTACAAGAAGATCAAAGACGATTTAGAAAAAATCGAATGAGAAACTCTAGGAAAAAATAGGTACTCTATATTAAAATTAAAACTTACCTGGGGCAGCTACTGATCCTGGCCTTGTTTAGCAGCAGCAGCCTCCTCCAATGCCCTCTTGCCCCTGGGGGGAGCTGATGTACAACATGAAAGAAAGAAAGACCAAACATGGATGATATTTGTCGACCAAATCAAACATTTCAAAAGAACAATAACAAAATAGTTTGGCGAAATAGCAAATAGACAACTATTCCACGGGATATATTGACCTATCTCATGTGGTCTACTACGATATTAGTATTGCTTGATTGCGGACCGTCGACTTGGAAAGTTATGTAACTCACTTAACAAACTAATAAAAAGGTTCGCCTCGGACTGGCAGGCAGCAGTCCGCAGCACGCGAAGTGACAGACAAAGTCCATCGTGATTGCAGATCAGCGACAACACTAAAAAGTTTCCTACTACATTAACCAGTCATTGAAATACTCAAACTATCAATCCACCACCACTATTTCTTCTTATTGCCAGGTGTACAAAGGAAGGACTGGACTTGAGTCTGTAGGGGCAGATTTAGAAGCTCCTTGCGGCTCTTTTGCTCCATTGTTGCGTGACTTTTGTGATGCAGCGGCAGAACAAAAGAGGCGCCATGGTGCGGGGTATATTAACAACGTGACGCATATGGGAGATGCCTCACGTTGTAAAGCCCTGCGCCATCAGGGGGTGATCCGGCGTAAGGGAGGGCGTTCCTGCGCAGGTACATATCCTTAAAGTGGCTGAGGGAAATCTACAAGATTTCAATCAGTCACTTTTAGGACAATGATGCATGACTCAAACCCTGCGCCTGCTTGAAACAGACGTATGGCTTGACGCAGCATTGAGGAGATAGGGCACCCCAGAGCATTGCTGGAGCTGCGCCATCGTTGCGACGCAAATCCAGCAATGCGCCTCCTTTACAGCACAGATGCGTAACGCTTCGGTGACGTTTTGGGACCATGGTGTGCCGCATTATAAATACGGCGCACCATTGGTGGTGGTGGCGTGGCGTACAATACTGGTGCATCCCTGCTACTTTGCAGGGATGCGCCGGTAATTAAAAATCTGACCCTTAGTGTCTAGCATTACTCAGTTCTTTAAACTACACTCATACATAATTTCTCAGGCCAATGAAATGAACACAAAATCGAAAACAAATAAGCATAGTAGCAACGTTACTGAGAAGGAGAGCAGTGCACCTGAAATGCACAGCAGATTTTGAAATATAATTTACCTACAATGTAATCAGCAGCATTATTGCTCTTGGGAAAAAAAAAAAAAACATTTGCAATATAATAACACACAGAGCAGGAGAAAACAGAGTAGTGAAGAAATAGCTACTACTACTCACCAAGCCCGGGGATCTCAAGGCTGAGCAGGTCGATCAAATCACGTTCCCGGTCCAGGAGATCCGTCCAACGGTGGGTGGCCTGGTTGTTGGTGCTCCGGACCCGAAAGTGTAGGTACATGACCCGGCACACCTTCTCCCACCGCTTCCGGTGCTCCCGGATCCCGTACCTGCAAGTGATCTTGCCACCTGCCATGATGGTCCTGGGGAGGCGGCGCTGAACATAAAAAGCTAGTGCGGCCAACCTCCACCGCGCTGAAGATCTCCCGGGGTGTGACCTGCTCCCCCCTCAAACGCCCGCAAGGGAACCGGGCACGGCTCCCTTTACCATGGTCTGGGCAGAAAGGAAGCTAAATAATAAAGTAGAAATAGAATAGGGAAGAAGAAAAGAAAAGAGTTAAAAAAAGTAGTTTAAAATTAACCAAAAGTAGCAGAAAACACAAAAATATAGAGCTAGAAAAATAGAGGGATAGATAATAAGTAAAATAGATTTAAAAAAACTTCAAACAAGCAAAGGATGTCAGAGATTCAGAGAGGATACAGAAAGCATGCCCAAAACCCTAGCAATGAATGAAAAACACGATGGCCGCGCCAGTTCACGTCTGCGTGGGTAAGTTCGCGCGAGATTTCCCTCGCAATCACATGCAAACTTGTACTAGCGAGCCGCACACTTTGCAAGACTACACATCGCGTCCGGAAACGGAAGTACGTCATGCAAACAAGATGGCCGCACCCGTGAACGACCGTGAGGGTAACTTCGCGCCATTGCGCTACAAGCGGCTTGCTAAAGCGCACTAACCTTGCGAACTAACAAGCCGCAAAAAAACAAATCGCATAATCGCACGAATTTGCGGCTCCCGAATTCGATCTCGGGCAAATTCGCTCCCCACGAATCCCACGAAGTTGCAGAAAAACCAGTTTTGCAAAACTGAAAGCACTCAGCAGGTGCAAAAGCTCAAACTCATCATTAGTAACCATTCCCTGTAGTGCTTCCTGAGGGGCCCCTCCAGAGTTCAGTTGCCTACTTGCAACTATTCTATGACCCTGCTCTGACCCTCACAGTACGCTCATAGAATAGCTACAAGTAGGCCACAAAGGTCCTGTGAAAAAAAATTGCACTGCAACAGAAAGCAAAGGGTGTCATGGGTGAACCAGAGGGTGGCAGTGGTGAAACAGAGGGTGCTGTGAACCTGTGATGATGAACCAGACGTAGAAACAACATAGTCGCAACCGTTGCGAGCCGACAAGTAAGTTCGCAATTGCGAACTGGTACAAAACCCTTGCACACTGGCAGAAACCCTTGCGAACACAAAAAAAGAAAGAATCTGCAAATTCGCGAAAGTTCGCGGATTTTGCGTATTGCGAATTTGTGAATACGCAAATTCGTGAACTGCGAATTTGCAAAATTCGCCCATGCTTACACACACCGCCCAGCCTGAGGCCCAGGAGCGTGGAGTGCTCTGTATACTACTAACACAGTAATCCGACAGGTACCAACAGTGGAACAGTGTTTTTGATACCATAGTTGGAGATGCTAGAATTGTATCTGAGAGTACTGTATATGAAGGTACTCCTTTCGACTAGGTGCAACTAACTCTAGGTTCCAAAAGTAGAACGGTGTCTTGATCCCCCAATGGACGATGTTAGAACTGCATCTGCAAGTGGAGATGAAGGTATTCCATTCGACCAGGTGAAACCAACTCTAGGTTCCAATAGTAGAACGGTGTCTTGATTCCAAAATGGATGATGTCCGATATTACCTGCTGCTTGCTTTTCTCATAAGTTCGTGTGTCGAGGTGCGTCACACTCTGTGCTTCCATAGCTAACTTCTTGATATGATTATTGGGCTTGGTTGACACAAGTCGGTGGAGTATACTGTGGTACAGCAGGTGCGCACAGAGAAATGGGGTCTTGATTCTATGATTGAGGATGTCATAAGTTAAAGTCTGTGATGATTTTGGTGTATCCCTTCTGATCAGGTGTAACCAACTCCGTGCTTTTGAATCTAACGGAATTTGGCTGTGAGGTGTCAATGACCACTGCATCTGGTCCGTACTGCAAATTGCAGGGTTCACAATTTAGATTGAGTGGTGATTGTTTAATTACAGAATCCAGTAGTTAAGAACATCTATTGAAACATACACAATATTGTTTTAGTATACTTGCTTTAAGAAGTTTTTATATGAGTTATTGGTTTAGTAAAATGACCAAATTCATCTTGCAAGTCCAAAGGAACAGTGAATAGTGTAGACTGCGGACAGATGAACTCCCAATTCGTATTGTTATGATTTATTCATTGTAGAGTTCTCTGTAATTTATGTTGTTTTATTTTGTAAAGAGGGAGTGAGAAAAAGTATTGATGATTGTGTGTGAGTACTGCCTTCAATTAACAATGCAGACAGTAGTGTTCACAATTCAGATCGCGTTGCTGTTGTAGATGATGCAGTACTGTAAGAGAAGAGATTGCTATAGTGTGCTCTGTCTGCACCACTCATACGCATCATTGCAGACTCTGCACATGTTTTTTTTTTTGCTTTGTGTATTGCAAACTGTACAGCTGAAGTCAATGCCACGTGGCTTTGGGCCTTTGCTGAACGCTCTCTCTGGCGTATACTGCAGACTTCAGTGTTAACATTTGACATTGAGTCGGTATTGTAGATGGTGCAGTCCTGTAGGAAAAGACATTGCTCCAGTGTGCTCTGTCTGCACCACTCATACGCATCATTGCAGGCTCTGCACAAGTTTTCTTTGCTTTGCGTATTGCTAACAGTAGAGCTCAAGTCAATGCTACTGGGCTGTGGGTCCTTGCTGAATGCTTTCTCTGGCCTATACTGCAGACTTCAGTGTTAACATTTGACATTGAGTCGGTATTGTAGATGGTGCAGTCCTGTAGGAAAAGACATTGCTCCAGTGTGCTCTGTCTGCACCACTCATTCGCATCATTGCGGGCTCTGCACACGTTTTTTTTTGCTTTGTGAATTGCAAACCGTAGAGCTCAAGTCAATACCACATGGCTGAGGGCCATTGCTGAATGTTCTCTCTGGCCTATACTGCAGACTTCAGTGTCCACATTTGACATTGAGTCGGTATTGTAGATAATACAGTCCTGTAGGAAAAGACATTGCTCCAGTGAGCTCTGTCTGCACCATTCATATGCATCATTCCAGGCTCTGCACACATTTTTATTGCTTTGTGTATTGCAAACTGTAGAGCTCAAGTGAATGCCACATGGCTGTGGGCTCTTGCTGACTGCTCCTTCTTGTTGTAATTTGACAGCGATTAGATCAAGCATGAGCAGAAGACATCTTAGTTATAGCCATTATCTTGACATTTAGCTGGCTCCATTATGTATTTGTGGCAGCCATCTTGTCTGCTACATACTGCCTCGTGCCGACCATGTGCTTCGTCCTATCTTCCTGTCCACGGCGCTTGAAATCTGCCCGGCAACAAGTTATATTTAGCATTCCTCACTTTTGCGCATGTCAAGTAGAGTCCACATCTGTTAGTGATTAGTTCCACATAGGAATGTGTTTGTCGACCCCCAAAACTATTAGCTCCTCCCACTGATCGATTGTGCCTCTTGATGTTACCTTATATGAACATAAACGGTGCTCTTATGTTTGTACCGCCTTCTTTGGAGCCCCTGTGTGGGTATAAATAAACCATGCTTTCTTGGCTCGTGATGCTACTTCTTGCAATACCGAAGGGTACTGTTTGAACCGTAGCACCACCTCATGAGGTGTAGTAAATGTTACTTTTCTTTTCCAGCTTCTGTGCCAACTTTTTCCTATTGATCTGAGGACTTTGTGCAGAGAAGGGAGAACCCCTTGCACTAGTGGGTCTGGCTGAGGCCTGCTACCACAAATTGGCGCCCGACGTGTGGGGCTCATATGCGACTCGGATGCCCTAAGGAGTGGTCTCGATGAAGGATTGGGATCTCGCTGCGGATGCAATCGCATGCCAGAGGAGACACAAGTCTTGGCATCCAAGGCATTTTTCCCTTCTTTCCGATCTGACCATCGAGGTGTCGCCGGTCTTTGACTGAGATCTCTTCTGTCGATTCACTGTGCAGTGGCCGTTTGGTCGAATTTAGAACTTGGCAGTTGGAACCTAGACACCCTATTATTGGTAAGGGTCTTTTTACGGCACGTACTATGGGTTTTGCATGCCCTTTTATGGTAAGGTAGTTTTAGGAACACTTACTGTGGCATATTTGGTATTTGGTAAAGACTAGTCTTATTTGTATAAGTATTTGTATGATTTTATATATAAGTTATAACACATATAGGCAGGCAATGTGGAGATTTTTCTTCAATGAGTCAAATTTGAACGGCGCAAAGTACTAGAAGTACCTTAAGTGCCACTTGGTGTATAATACAGCATATTTTGAGTTATTTTTGGCATGCCTGTTTTTGGTGCACTTCGAAGGATGTGCTGCTTTTGGCCGCCATAAGTGTGGCAGGGTATGCTCAGACGTGAGTCCCTTGCTCACTTTGCCACAGGATTCAAGCAAGCCGGGCTGAAGACGGCTGGAATGCCAGAAACTGGTCCTCGGAAGCTTGTTTCCGGTCCAGGGAAGACATGGCTTGGCAGCTCAGACTGGACTGTTCCCATAAGGCACAGGGCCAGACTGATTTGCATATAGCCATGTCTGAACTGGGGTGGCAGAGTGGGCTAAAGAACGGTGATGGATTAAACCCAGATCTTTTGACTGGGTGTGAGTGTTTGATTATTGATTCAGATGCTCCGTCCATCACCACCCCCTTTTGTACTGCTTTTGGCCGCCATAAGTGTGGCAGGGTATGCTCAGACGTGAGTCCCTTGCTCACTATGCCACTGGATTCAAGCAAGCTGGGCTGAAGACGGCTGGAATGCCAGAAACCGGTCCTCGGAAGCTTGTTTCCGGTCCAGGGAAGACATGGCTTGGCAGTTCGGGCTGGACTGTTCCCATGAGGCACAGGGTCAGACTGATTTGCATATAGCCATGTCTGAACTGGGGTGGCAGAGTGGGCTAAAGAATGGTGATGAATTAAACCCAGATCTTTTGAATGGGTGTGAGTGTTTGATTGATTCAGATGCTCCGTCCATCACCACCCCCTTGTATACCGCTTTTGGCCGCCATAAGTGTGGCAGGGTATGCTCAGACGTGAGTCCCATGCTCCTTTTGCCACTGGATTCAAGCAAGCCGGGCTGAAGACGGCTGGAATGCCAGAAACCGGTCCTCGGAAGCTTGTTTCCGGTCCAGGGAAGACATGGCTTGGCAGTTCCGGCTGGACTGTTCCCATGAGGCACAGGGTAAGACTGATTTGCATATAGCCATGTCTGAACTGGGGTGGCAGAGTGGGCTAAAGAACAGTGATGTATTAAACCCAGATCTTTTGACTGGGTGTGAGTGTTTGATTGATTCAGATGCTCCGTCCATCACAACCCCCTTTTGTACCGCTTTTGGCCACCATAAGTGTGGCAAGGTATGCTCAGACGTGAGTCCCTTGCTCACTTTGCCACTGGATTTAAGCAAGCCGGGCTGAAGACGGCTGGAATACCAGAAACCGGTCCTCAGAAGCTTGTTTCCGGTCCAGGGAAGACATGGCTTGGCAGTTCGGGCTGGACTGTTCCCATGAGGCACAGGGTCAGACTGATTTGCATATAGCCATGTCTGAACTGGGGTGGCAGAGTGGGCTAAAGAACGGTGATGGATTAAACCCAGATCTTTTGACTGGGTGTGAGTGTTTGATTGATTCAGATGCTCCGTCCATCACCACCCCCTTTTGTACTGCTTTTGTAATGGGACCCGACATAGACTTGAAGACTCGCAACCGGCTCCCCCAGAGGGGACGCCTAATAGGGATATGTATATAAAATTTGGTCTTTGTTCCATAATGTACAGCACGTTATGGCATAGATATACCCGCAAGGATCCTGAGTTACGTTGGCCTATGCATGGGTCATTTGATATACAAAAGATTGAGTATGTGGAGCAATGTATGTTTGAGCGGAAGTCTAGACGTGATATGTTTGAATGTGTGCGTATGTGGGAGAAAGAAGTGCGTGAACTAGTGAGACGCGGGCAAGCATTGAGTGAGAAGGAGCAGCGGAAGAATGTGTATGAAAAAGCGCTGGAGTTGAGAAAGAAAGAATTGAAAGAGCTGAAAGAGAGAGAGGAGAAAGAACATAGATTGCAGAAATCCGGCCAATACCCTGTCCGACAACCTCTCTATCCTGTCCTAAATAAACCACAAGATGATTTTTTGTTATTACATCGACCTCCACCTCCGTATGCCGTTCTGTCCGCTCCGTTCAATGGTGGTGATTATTCTGATTCAGATCAACGAACGGCACGAGACACTCGTCCTATGCTGTCCGCACAACGTGCAGCCAATATTAGACAAGCTGCTCGTAAAGCAGTACGTAGCACTGATCCTGCTTCCGATCTCTTAGCTAGTATACAGGGATGGTCGGAAAGGGAGCAGATATATTTCACTGAGACGTTTGCTTCAGAAGTCGTTGAATTATTTCGGAAATTCTCTCCAGATTTAGAACCAGATGCTGTATCAGCTGATTGTAAGAACATGCGTGATGGTCTTTTTGTTATCTCTCAGGTGGCTGACACGATTAGATGGTTGGTTAAATTACGAACTGAGGCGATTCTCTTGAAGGAGAAGAAAAAGCTCACAGACAAAGCTGCTCAGAAATCACAGACCAGAGAGTCGCAGTCGTCCATCTTCGGAACAGATAAGCTAATGGCGGTTTATATGAAGCCCATGCGGGAAGCCGCGCCCTTGTATGTTTCCCCTAGAGGAGTGGGTGACAATGATGATAAAAGTTCTGTTGATGCAAAAGGTTATTTTATTTATAATTGGGTCTATACTCCTTGGAATAGGGCAGATGTAATGGCGCTTAAAGCAGCATTACCCGATCCACGTAAAAATCCAGCTGCCTTCTGTTGAAGGCGCTATAAATTCCTGTACTATGACTTTGTGTGACATTGATTTATTTTTCGGGTTGATATTACCACCAGATATATGGAGGACCGTTTGCAGAATTAACAATCGTGCTAATTTTGGCGCGGAATGGGAAGAATTAGAACAATTGGATGTAGAGAGGGAACCCGCTCAAAAGCCAAATAAGTTAATATTAGATCTCCCTGCAGCTATATTAACTAAGCTTAAAACAGTTATGCCCCCTAAAAAGATAGATTGGACTGTTTTAGCATCGTGCAAACAAAAGGTAGATGAATCGGTTTCTGATTTCTTTACACGTTTTGAGGATGCTTTTCACGATTTAAGCGGTCAGTCCTTGACAGATGATACAGGCAGACATCTTTTTGTCGATAAATATGTTACGAATCTGTTACCAGGGATAGTTAGTCGTTTAAAAGCCAGTAAAAGTTCTTGGACTACATCTTCTCCAGCATCTGTTTTAATAATGGCTCAAAATTATGAGCATCAAGATTTAGAAGCGAAAGGTAATGAAGACAAGAAATTTAAAGATCTGAAAACGAAGGATATGTTAGCCCAAGTGTTTGGTCCGCCCTCTAGAGGCTATGATAGAGGCGGATGCGGATCTTTCAATCCCCCTATACTCGTTCGAATCTGTCTATTAATCAATGTGCGTATTGTAAGCAATTTGGCCACTGGATGGCCAATTGTCCAGTGTTGCGTGCTCAACAGGGTTCGCGAGGTCGGGGACAAATGAGAAATCGGTTTGGTTAGTCAGGGCCTAAAGGAAATACAAATGATCGTGCTCGATTCAACACCAATGTACGAACACAGGATAGGTTTAATACTTTTGATAGACAAAATCAGTATCAAATGTCCGATTATGTGCAGCCTGATATTTACGATTCTGTTCATGCCTAGGATTGCCTAGGATGGGGTAAGGAATCAGTTGAAGTTCCAGTAGATCAGAGGGGTCCTTATGTTACAGCACATGTTTTGGGTTCTACTGATCGGTTTCTGGTCGATACAGGAGCTACTCGTAGCACTTTGTCTAAACAATTGGTTCCAAGGGCTCCCCTGTCTGGCATAACTATTACTTCAATAGGTTTCGATGAAACACCTTCCCTTAGCCCACTGTCACAGCCACTTGCATTTCATGTCGATAAATTTAGTGCTCCATGTCTGTTTTTGCTTTCTCCAAACACACCAGACAATATTGTGGGTCTCGACATGCTCAAGTATTTTCAGAGCCACAATACGATGCTCTCCTGATGGAGTGCGTGTCATTTTGAATGATAATCACCCTGTGCCTGAGAGAGCTTGTCTTGTTAAAGAGGATATTGCATTAGCTTCACTCCCTGAAACTTTGTGGGCTACCTCAGACACTGATGTGGGCCAAATGGTTATCCCACAGGTACATATTATTGTCAAGGAGGGAGCTGTGTTACCACGTTTGCCTCAATACAGAATTTCGCAGGAGGGTGAGGAAGCACTCACACGAATTGTACATGACCTTATTCAAGTTGGGGTTGTTGAGGAAGTTCCATTTAATATCTGTAACAGCCCGATTCTCCCGATTTTGAAAAAAGATACTGATACTGGAGTTTACAGGTTCATTATAGATCTTAGAGAGGTGAACAAGATCGTAGTACCACAATACCCTGTGGTTTCTGATATTACAACACTCCTTACTTTGGTTCCTCCAACAGCAACCACGTTCTCTGTTATAGACTTGAAGAATGCGTTCTTTTCGATACCTATTCATCCTGATAGCCGATATCTGTTTGGTTTCACTTTGAATAATCGATCGTATGTTTTTTTTAGAGTTCCTCAAGGCTATACCGAGAGTCCGAGTATTTACAGTCAAGCATTGAAAAGAGAGATTGATGCCTGAAGGTGTGGCTCTCATACAATATGTCGATGACATCTTGTTGGCGGCCGATACCCCTGAACAGTGTGAAACGTGTACTCTGTCTTTGCTTTCCTTTCTTGCTTCACATCATACTAAAGTGTCACGAAAGAAATTGCAATATTGTAGACCAAAGGTAACCTATTTAGGTCAGAAAAAAAGAAGTGTAAAGAGGGTCTAAGGGGATTAGTTTACCGACCCTCACACCTCAAAACCCCTATTCAAATGTAACAACAAAAGAAGAGATGTCCGGTCAAATAGATGTGTGTGTTGTACTAGAAACTAAAGAAAAAGTGGGATCATTTAGCAACCACAAGAAATAACACAGGGCTGAGAAACTCCCATCAGCCCACCCTTATTGCGGAATACAGATAGTAAATTCAAAACCCGCTCAACCCATCAGTCGATGGTGCAGAGATGGATATCTGAGGTGAAACTCTAGCCACAGTGTTGTTAAAATGGTGCTGATGATGTGCAGTGCTGTGAGGATGTGTGTGAAAATCTAAAATTGGCTACTAGTGCAAAAAGTCAAGTTTAATAAGGATTGTCCTAGTGTCAAAATAAATTAAAATGACGCCTGATAGTCTGAAAGTATAACTATATTCTGGCGCTGTGCAGGGAGGTCAACATGTTTCAGCTGAGCGGAAGAAACTGTCCGGCTTTCTTCAGGACCCAGGATGATTAGCTACTGCAAAAAGTGAAAGTAAGAAAAGTATTAGTGTGCATAAAATGTTCAATTACTCTTACCAGGAACTTGGGTCCCCAATGTAATCTGGTGGGAATAAATTAGTTGTCCTTTCCCAGCATTATGTGGAATATAACCTCACCTTTCCCGGCAACCGCTTGGGAATATGAGGCCCGCTCTATCCGTCGGTACTCCTTAGTGAAGAAACCAACGTCTACCCACAGGAGAAGAGCTCCTACGATTATTTTAGACTTTGCTTTTTAGAGAGAATTGATTTTGTTACTGAAATGAATAAACAAAGGAAAATATTAGGTGTTATAGGAGTTTTTGCTGCTTTGACAATTATAGTAGTGATTACTTGGTCTGAAGTGATGATTCCTGCTCGTGAGTTGTTTGTTGTTACAACTCCTGTCCCAGAGGAGCACAAGCATTTCACTCTTCCATATCATGAACAGAAACACCGTCAGTCGTATCTCAATAACACTTTTGTTCAGATGCTTCGCCATACCCATGACGCTATGAACACCACCAACTATTGGTTGGGTATGTGGAAGGATTACAGCGCATCAAAAGAAAGGAGGAACGCCTTTTATTCTACTTCCTTTGTCGTACAATGGCTCTTGTCGAGCCTGGTACACTTTATTGTTCTTAACTAGGAAACCTGCTGTAGGTGGACTTCTTTTCCGTTTGAATAAAGAGTGTTATCAGGAGAAAAGATGGGTATCCTCCAGCCAATGGAACTATATGGGAATGGGAGGAATACTGACCAGACAATTTCTCTACGCCATATGTTTTCACCCACACAAGAGACTTTGCCTAAGGTGAACAATTTGTGATTACTGTTACAAAGACTAAAGCAGACTTATGTGTACAAAGTATTGGACATATACCAGTTGGAGTCAGTGATTGTATTACTGTATTAAAAATAGATGGAATGAATAATAGTTCTTTTTTAGCTTCGCATAACACATATCTAGTATGCGGCAGTAATGGATACTACTGACTACCAGTTGGGTGGTCAGGTGTATGTTATGTATCTTTCTTGTTACCCCCTATTTTCTTGGCACCTGCATCGTATCATCAGGATTTTAAACTGTACAAAAATGTTTTATTAAATAGAAGCAAGAGGACTATAAGCACTGATGAAGTACACCAAACAGATACTAGTCTACAGCAATATGTTGATTTTAATTTGGATCTGTTTTCTTTTGTGGGCGCTGCACTGAATTGCAGGAAAGTGAGACGGTTAACTAGAGTTGTAAATGCTGTCACTAATCAGACTGCTATATCGCTAGGAAATATTACTGAAGACTGCAAGTTGCTAGAATTGTAGCGCTCCAAAACAGGATGTTTCTAGATGTGATGCTAGCAGATCGAGGAGGAGCATGTAAAATTATTGGTAGTAGTTGTTGTGTGTTTTTCCCTGATAATTCTCCCTCAGTGTATGATGCAATTTTTAAACTGCATAAGATAGCTACAGACATTCACACAAAGAATGGCACTTGGTCTTTTACTGGATGGTTTTGGGCTATAGTCTCTGCTTGGGGTTGGAAACTACTGACTGTTCTATGTATTGCATTTGCAGTGATTTTCACCTGTTGTATGTGTATCCATAGTGGCCCAATGCTATGTTCTATTTGCATTACTGCTTGTGTGCCAACCAGGAAGAATATTGTGAAAACAAAAGCACAACACATGTTAGATAAAGAAGTAGCTGACATGATGCGAATAAATATAAAGGATGAATATTTAGATTATCTTTGAAGAGCGAATGTCTTCAGCTAATACTGCAAGGGTCATCTGTTGTAATTTGACAACGATTAGATTAAGCATTAGCAGAAGACATATTAGTTCTAGCCGTTATATTGACATTTAGCGAACTCCATTTTGTATTTGCCGCAGCCATCTTGTCTGCTACATACTGCCTCGTGCCGACCATGTGCTTCGTCCTATCTTCCTTTCCACGGCGCTTGAAATCTGCCCGGCAACAAGTTATATTTAGCATCCCTCACTTTCGCGCATGTCAAGTAGGGTCCACATCTGTTAGTGATTAGTTCCAGATAGGAATGTGTCTGTCGACCCCCAAAACTGTTAGCTCCTTCCACTGATCGATTGTGCCTCTCGATATTACCTTATATGTACATAAACTGTGCTCTTGTGTTTGTACCGCCTTCTTTTGAGCCCCGTAGCACCCCCTCATGAGGTGTAATAAATGTTACTTTTCTATTCCAATTTCTGTGCCAACTTCTTCCTATTGGTCTGAGGATTTTGTGCAGAGAAGGGCGAACCCCTTGCACTAGTGGGTCTTGCTGAGGCCTGCTACTACACTCTGGCCTACTCTGCAGACATCAGTGTTCACAATTGAGATTGAGTTGCTATTGTAGATGAGATAGTCCTGTAGGAAAAGACATTGCTCCAGTGCATACTGTCTGCCCTACTCATAAGGAACATTGCAGGCTCTGCACATGTTTTGTTTGCTTTGTGTATTGCAATCTGTAGAGCTCAAGTCAATGCCACGTGACTGTGGGCCCTTGCTGAACGCTCTCTCTGGCCTATACTGCAGACTTCAGTGTTCACATTTGACATTGTGGCAGTATTGTAGATGATGCAGTCCTGTAGGAAAAGAGATTGCTCCAGTGTGCTCTGTCTCTACCACTCATACGTATCATTGCAGACTCTGCACATGTTTTTTTTTTGCTTTGTGTATTGCAAACTGTACAGCTGAAGTCAATGCCACGTGGCTGTGGGCCTTTGCTGAACGCTCTCTCTGGCGTATACTGCAGACTTCAGTGTCCACATTTGACATTGAGTTGGTATTGTGGATGATGCAGTCCCGAAGGAAAATACATTGCTCCAGTGCGCTCTGTCTGCACCACTCATATGTATAATTGCAGGCTTTGCACACGTTTATTTTGCTTTGTATATTGCAAACTGTAGAGCTCAAGTCAATGCCACGTGGCTTTGGGCCCTTGCTGAACGCTCTCTCTGGCCTATACTGCAGACTTCAGTGTTCACATTTGACATTGAGACGGTATTGTGGATGATGCAGTCCTGTAGGAAAATTTCATAAACAAATTGGAATCCACTAAGACAGGAGGGTTGGTGGTCCCTACTATGGTGGGGAGCACACAGGGTTGTTTAAATACTCCTCACACATCAACATGCCCCATGGTGTCATGCTTCATCATCGGGGTCTTCGCACCCCTCTACGGGATAGGGCGTGCTACGACCGACGACTACGTGGGAGCACTATCTGTGGACTATGTGTGGATGTGTGTGGGGTAATAAATGTGAGTGGTGGAGTGGTGAGAGTTAAAAAAATACCTCGCTCGTGGGGTGAAAAATAGACTTTAATTAAGCCCCCGGCTGGTATCATTAAAAGGGGGTGCAGTGGGAGGTTGCTAGTGTATAATTATGTACATCAACCTCGTTAGTGAGTCTACATGGACATGTTTCGGAGTCAAAAACTCCTTCTTCAGGACGGGAATTGCACAAAGTAAATGTTAAAGTGTATTCTGCAAAAAAGGAAGTGAACTATAGGTGCTATGTTAGTAGTTCAGTAATGTAGTCTTATTCACCCATTTGGCGTGTATTATAGACCTGGAGGGAGAGAAAATCATAATAAATATTTTCTCACAAGGTTGTTAGGCTGTCATAAAGGTAACAGTGACCTAAAGACAAAAAGTGTGAAGGGTTGCTGATTGCCTCTAGTGATCGTGCACCCTGTGAATAAAGTGACAAAAGGTAGGACAAACACACATAACAAACATAACACACATATTGGATATTTGTTGGTTCCTTATGATCCTGTAGTGTGAGGATAAAAACAGCATAGAAATAGTCTTACTTCATGATTTTGATCTACTGTCCCTACCTTATTGCAGCATAAATTATTGATTATTTTAATATTGAATCTCTGTTTGTGATCCAATGATTACTATTGTAGTTGATGCTAGCAGTAACCATTCCCTGAAGGCAGGTTTACATATACCGCACACACATCCAGCACAGATGTCACAGGATATGTCACCATGGTAATAAAAAGGAGCCGAGCGTATGTGCCCGTATCTACTTCCACTGTCTATCTGTGTCCGTGTGTTCAATATATACTGTCTCTGGGCCGTACTATATTATGTTACGCCGTATACAGCGTACGCAACCATGTTACTTGTGGTATTGGAGAAATATTCCATATTTATGTATAGCTATCATAGGTGAAAGGCTACTTTACAGAGCATAAATATTGATGAAAATGATGGTTGCATGTTGTGTGTAGTGTGTAGTGTAAGATATGTGTATATTGCAAAGAGTTTAGAATAAAGCTCTATAAGCAGAAGAGGTGTGTCTCATGAAATGCAGTACAGATATTGACTAAAATGGGTGGCGTTTTCAAACTGCTACAATGGGAAATGTTATGAACTAATGAAATGGCAATCGCGCAGCCAGTGCAAAATGAGACCACACCCAATGTGATTTTGAGAAAATATATGTACTATAACATAAGTTTATTACAGTTAGAAATATATAACTGTTTAAAATATTTGTAATTATCTCTTGCTCTAATATGCACTTCATGGTTTAAACCTTCGATTGATTTTCAGAACAGATAAAGAGAGAAAGAACAAGACCCCTGCTCCCTGGGACAATGTAATACACTTTATAGTTATTTAGATATAGTTTTGAAACAAAAAAAATGAGGGACTGGCGTATGCGGCGCGACATCGTACATCTATGAAGTCACACAGGGCGTGGCAGCGTGCATTAGTCGCATTTGGAACACACAGCGGGTGCCACCCCATATGTACATGACGTAACGCGCTTCTTGGTAGTGCATACCGGTAGAATACCACAGTAACACCTGGCGGGACCTCATACGTACATGTTGTTAAGGGGGACGCGGTGTCACAAATCCGTTGGATATGAAATGCGCATCATTTAAATGTGGTGGATAGGATTTGCATCTTGATCAAGCTTGGAAGACTACCGGGAAGGGACTGTAGATTTCTCCCAAAAAATAAAGATATACATATTTTGTGGGGAAGATATAAAAGATTACATGATTTCTGAAGTTTAAAAAAAGAATGATAGAGTTGCAAAATATTAAAAAACTATTTGAAAAAATATAGGTTTTATAAATATTAAAATATGAAATGAACAGTTAAAAAACCTTAGAAATTCACTGAAAACATACGTTTTACAGACGTTATAGTTAGGAATTAGCATTTAAAAAACCTTAGAAATTTACTGAAAAACACAAAGGTTTCAGAGATGTTACAATTAGTTGGACATTTGATTCATATAAAACCAGAGAAATTCCCCTGTTATAGTTAGTTGAGCTAACTATAACTCACACGCTCGCAATGCACTGATGATGATGTCACATATTACATCACTCTTGACAATATGCAGAATACTATTTTTTAAACCGTACACACAAGAATGCCATATACTACATACCACTTACTATTTCCTAGGTGTACACACATCCAGTCACTTATACTTGTAATTACTCATCAATACACAACTATAATATACACCCCTACATCTATACATGCAGTCACACTCTGCCACTCATCCATAGAGTTACTCACACACCTAGTTACTAAAGCAAAGAATCAATCACCTACCCATTTACTCATGTATACTGTTATACACACCAACTTCGTTATTTTTTAGAAATACCACATCCCTTATTTTTACAGATACTAACACATATTTACTGTCTTATATAATCACTGATAGAAGCAGACACCTATTTATCCACGCACTCTTCAAATAACTTAGTGTCAAGTACACTCATTTATATACTCCAACACTCACATATAGTGCCTTAAAACATATGTAGTTAGTCACAGATGAACCACTGAGACATTCATTCACTCACCAACACACCCAAACACACACTAGTTCACCCATACAGTCCTTCCCAAATGTGCTTTTTAATCCATACACCCACTGAATCACCCAATCATACACCCTCCGTGCACCCACCCACATAGACACTCAGAGACTCATACAGATATTCAGACAATAAATCAATAACCTTTAAAGACACTCATGTAGTAATTCAGCAACCCATGTAGTAGATTACACACCAACGGAGAGACTAATACAAACTTTTAAACTGTTTAGTCACTAACCCATGCATTCAGTAAGAAACGTTCAATCACTCACTTATACAGTCTATCAAGCACCTAGTAAATAATCCCTTAAGGCACTTGCAAATGCATTCATTCTTCAATACACCTTGGCATATAAATATATAAAACATTTAAACTTTACAGAAGCACACAGTCACTAGATGGTGTCATTAGAGATGCATCAGTGATTTCATTTGAGATGTCATCAGTGATGTCACTGACCATGTCATGAGTGATGTAATATGTGACATGATCAGCAGTGCATTGAGAGCGCGCAAGTTATAGCTAGCTCAAGTAACTATAGCAGGCAAATTTCTCTGGTTTTATATGAGTCAAATTTCCTACTAACTATAACGTCCCTGAAACCTATGTTTTTTTCAGTGAATTTCTAAGGTTTTTTAAATGCTAGGTCCTATCTATAACTTCTGTAAAACCTATGTTCTTTTAGTGAAAAAAATGTTTTATTACCTATTGGGGGTCACAAGTAGGTAGTTATATTTAGGACCTATTTTCCATAGGAAATCTGCAATATTCTATTTGCAATAACTTTGGCACTGGTCAACAAATCATAGCAACATTTTTAAAACTGGTGGAGTGCTCCAGTCCGCTCCTATCCTGAAAGTCTCGAGGTGATTTGTCAAGCAGGGGCCGAGAAAAAAGGGGGTCCCAAAACGTGTTTTTCCCATTCAATTTACCATAGGAATATTTAGCCGCAGCTACAGCCTGAACTGGTGAACGGAATTACACCAAATTTGTGAAAGAGGTAGTCCTTTGTTCAGACTAATGCCTTTTGTTAAATGGTATAAATTCATTCAGTAGTTGATGAGAAAATCCAAAGTAAAATCATATATATATATCTTTGGCCGCGGTGGATCCACGCACCCTGTGGGTACCTTGAGCTCACCCTCCCAATCACTAGCTGCATGCTAATTTGTTGTCAACTGGTTGTCAACACTCCAAAGCAGGACATGTTGGCAGCCATTTTGTGCCTCAAACTGAGGCACAAGAAATCCGTCAAAAACAGTGTGCAAAAAGGGGGCAGGGTGGAAACACCCTGACCCCAAGCCTGCTTAGGGGTCCCAAGGCCCCCAAAAATATATATTTTTTTAAATCAGCAGAATCCGCGCAGGATGTGCGGATCCTGCTGATAAAAAAAACAAGAATTTGCAATGCAATAGGTCTCGCATTAGGAAAGTGTGATCTATTTGTATTGTAAGTTACACATTTTTTATAATATGTGTTGGCTTTGAAAATATATAAATTAATAGCATTGTTATTCACAAAGCCAATAGCTTACACTTTCCTAATGAAAGTCTTATTGGCTATGGCAATGCTTGTTGGTAGCAAGCAAGGGCAGGGCTGTTGTGGTACTGAGTGATGTGGTGGTGCCCCTGAGTGATGTGGTGGTGTCCCCGAGTGATGTGGTGATCTCCCTGAGTGATGTGGTGGTGTCCCCGAGTGATGTGGTAGTATCCTCGAGTGATGTAGTGGTGTCCCCGATTGATGTGGTGGTGTCCCTGAGTGATGTGGTGGTGTACCCAAATGATGTGGTAGTGTCCCTGAGTGATGTGGTGGTGTCCCTGAGTTATGTGGTGGTGCCCCTGAGTGATGTAGGATGGAGTTGGAGAGTGGAGTTGGAGGGTGGAGCTAGAGGTTGGAGATGGAGGTTGGAGTTGGAGTTGGAGGGTGGAGTTGGAGGGTGGAGTTGGAGTTGGAGTTGGCAGGTGGAGTTGGTGGGTGGAGTTGGAGGGTCTAGTTGGAGGGTGTAGTTGGAGTTAGAGGGTGGAGTTGGAGGGTATAGTTGGAGTAGGATGGTGAAGTTGGATTGGGAGGGTGGAGTTGGACTTGGAGGGTGGAGTTAGAGTTGGAGTTG
Organism: Lissotriton vulgaris; assembly: GCF_964263255.1. Taxonomy (NCBI): domain Eukaryota; kingdom Metazoa; phylum Chordata; class Amphibia; order Caudata; family Salamandridae; genus Lissotriton; species Lissotriton vulgaris. The sequence continues at coordinate 125,413 of NW_028251401.1, read as the reverse complement.
GAGGGTGGTGTTGGAGGGTGGAGTTGGAGGGTGGAGTTAGAGTAGGAGGGTGGAGTTGGAGTTGGAGGGTGGTGTTGGAGGGTAGAGTTGGAGGGTAGAGTTGGAGGGTGGAGTTGGAGTAGGAGGGTGGAGTTGGAGTTGAAAGGTGGAGTTGGAGTGGGAGGGTGGAGTTGGAGGGTGGAGTTGGAGTGTGGAGTTGGAGTTTGAGGGTGGAGTTGGAGTTGGAGGGTGGAGTTGGAGGGTGAAGTTGGAGGGTGGAGTTGGAGGGTGGAGTTGGAGTTGGAGGGTAGAGTTGGAGGGTGGAGGGTGGAGTTGGATTTGGAGGATGGAGTTGGAGGGTGGAGTTGGAGTTAGAGGGTGGAGTTGGAGTATGGAGGGTGAAGTTGGAGTTGGAGGATGAGGGTGGAGTTGGAGTTGGAGGGTGCAGTTGGAGGGTGGAGTTGTAGGGTAGAGTTGTAGGGTAGAGGGTGGAGTTGGAGTTGGAGGGTGTAGTTGAAGTTGGATGGTGGAGTTGGAGTTGGAGGGTAGAGTTGGAGTTGGAGGGTGGTGTTGGAGGGTGAGGGTGGAGTTGGAGGGTGGAGTTAGAGTAGGAGGGTAGAGTTGGAGTTGGAGGGTGGTGTTGGAAGGTAGAGTTGGAGGGTGGAGTTGGAGTAGGAGGGTGGAGTTGGATTTGGAAGGTGGAGTTGGAGTGGGAGGGTGGAGTTGGAGGGTTAAGTTGGAGGGTGGAGTTGGAGTTTGAGGGTGGAGTTGGAGTTGGAGGGGGGAGTTGGAGGGTGAAGTTGGAGGGTGGAGTTGGAGGCTGGGGTTGGAGTTGGAGGGTGGAGTTGGAGGGTGGAGTTGGATTTGGAGGGTGGAGTTGTATGGTGGAGTTGGAGTTGGAAGGTGGAGTTGGAGTGTGGAGGGTGAAGTTGGAGTTGGAGGGTGAGGGTGGAGTTGGAGTTGGAGGGTGCCGTTGGAGGGTAGAGTTGTAGGGTGGAGGGTGGAGTTGGAATTGGAGGGTGGAGTTGAAGTTGGACAGTGGAGTTGGAGTTGGAGGGTGGAGTTGGGGTTGAAATGTGGAGTTGGAGGGTAGAGATGGAGTTGGAGGCTTGAGTTGGAAGTTGGAGTTGGAGGGTGGAGGATGGAGTTGGAGGGTGGAGTTGGATGGTGGAGTTGGAGTTGGAGGGTGAAGTTGCAGGGTGGAGTTGGAGTTGGAGGGAGGAGTTGGAGTGGGAGTTGGAGGGTGGAGTTGGAGGGTGGAGTTGGATGGTTGAGTTGGAGGGTGGAGTTGGAGGGTGGAGTTGGAGGGTGGAGTTGGAGTTGGAGGGTGGAGTTTTAGGGTGGAGTTGGAGTTGGAGGGTGGAGTTGGATGGTGTAGTTGGAGTTGGAGTGTGGAGTTGGAGGGTGGAATTGGAGGTGAAGTTGGAGGGTGGCGTTGGAGTTGGAGGGTGGAGTTGGAGGGTGGAGAAGGATGGTGGAGTTGGAGTTGGAGGGTGGAGTTGGTGTTGGAGGGTAGAGTTGGAGTGTGGTGTGAGGAGTTGGAGGGTGGAGTTTGGGGTGGAGTTGGAGTTGGAGGGTGGAATTAGAGTTGGAGGGTGGAGTTGGAAATGGAGGATTGAGTTGGAGTTGGAGGGTGGAGGGTGGAATTGGAGGATGGAGTTGGAGGGTGAAGTTGGAGGGTGGAGTTGGAGTTGGAGGGTGGAGTTGGAGTTGGAGGGTAGAGTTGGAGGGTGGAGTTGGAGTTGGAGGGTAGAGTTGGAGGGTGGAATTAGAGTTGGAGGGTGGAGTTGGAAATGGAGGATTGAGTTGGAGTTGGAGGGTGGAGGGTGGAATTGGAGGATGGAGATGGAGGGTGAAGTTGGAGGGTGGAGTTGGAGGGTGGAGTTGGAGGGTAGAGTTGGAGGGTGGTGTTGGAGTTGGAGGGTAGAGTTGGAGGTGGAGTTGGAGGGTGGAGTTGGAGGGTAGAGTTGGAGGGTGGAGTTGGAGTTGGAGGGGAGGGTGGAATTGGGTTGGAGGGTGGAGTTGGAGTTGGAGTTGGAGGGTAGAGTTGGAGTTGGAGGGTTGGAGTTGGAGTTTGAGGGTGGAGTTGGAGTTGGAGGGGTATTTGGAGTTGGAGGGTGGAGTTGGAGTTGGAGGGTGGGAGTTAGAGGGTGGAGTTGGAGTCGGAGTGTGGTGTGGAGTGGATGGTTGAGTTGGAGTTGGAGGGTGGAGTTGGGTGGAGGTTGGAGGGTGGAGTTGTAGTTTGAGTTCGAGGGTAGAGTTGGAGGGTGGAGTTGGAGGGTGGAGTTGGATGGTGGAGTTTGAGTTGGAGGGTGGAGTTGGAGGGTAGAGTTGGAGGGCTGAGTTGGAGGGTGGAGTTGGAGGGTGGAGTAGGAGGGTGGAATTGGAGTTGGAGGGTGGAGTTGGAGTTGGAGAGTGGAGTAGGAGTTGGAGTGTGGCGTGTGGAGTTGGAGGGTGGAGTTGGAGGGTGGAGTTGGAGTTGGAGGGTGGAGCTGGATGGTGGAGTTTGAGTTGGAGGGTAGAGTTGGAGGGTGAAGTTGGAGGGTGGAGTTGGAGGGCAGAGTTGGAGGGTGGAGTTAGAGTTGGAGGGTGGAGTAGGAGGGTGGAGTTGGAGTTGGAGGGTGGAGTTAGAGTTGGAGGATGGAGTTGGAGGGTTAAGTTGGAGGGTGGAGTTGGAGGATGGAGTTGGAAGGTGAAGTTGGAGGATGGAGTTGGATTTGGAGGGTGGAGTGTTTTAGAGTGGAGTTAGAGGGTGGAGTTGGAGGGTAGAGTTGGAGGGTGGAGTTGCAGGGTGTAGTTGGAGTAGGAGGGTGGAGTTGGAGTTTGAGGGTGGAGTTGGAGTTGGAGGGGGGAGTTGGAGGGTGAAGTTGGAGGGTGGAGTTGGAGGCTGGGGTTGGAGTTGGAGGGTGGAGTTGGAGGGTGGAGTTGGATTTGGGAGGGTGGAGTTGTATGGTGGAGTTGGAGTTGGAAGGTGGAGTTGGAGTGTGGAGGGTGAAGTTGGAGTTGGAGGGTGAGGGTGGAGTTGGAGTTGGAGGGTGCCGTTGGAGGGTAGAGTTGTAGGGTGGAGGGTGGAGTTGGAATTGGAGGGTGGAGTTGAAGTTGGACAGTGGAGTTGGAGTTGGAGGGTGGAGTTGGGGTTGAAATGTGGAGTTGGAGGGTAGAGATGGAGTTGGAGGCTTGAGTTGGAAGTTGGAGTTGGAGGGTGGAGGATGGAGTTGGGGGGTGGAGTTGGATGGTGGAGTTGGAGTTGGAGGGTGAAGTTGCAGGGTGGAGTTGGAGTTGGAGGGAGGAGTTGGAGTGGGAGTTGGAGGGTGGAGTTGGAGGGTGGAGTTGGATGGTTGAGTTGGAGGGTGGAGTTGGAGGGTGGAGTTGGAGGGTGGAGTTGGAGTTGGAGTTGGAGGGTGGAGTTTGAGGGTGGAGTTGGAGTTGGAGGGTGGAGTTGGAGTTGCAGGGTGGAGTTGCAAGGTGGAGTTGGATGTTGGAGGGTGGAGTTGGAGGGTGGAGTTGGAGGGTGGAGTTAGAGTTGGAGGGTGGAGTAGGAGGGTGGAGTTGGAGGTGGAGGGTGGAGTTAGAGTTGGAGGGTTAAGTTGGAGGGTGGAGGGTGGAGTTGGAGGATGGAGTTGGAAGGTGAAGTTGGAGGATGGAATTGGATTTGGAGGGTGGAGTTTTAGAGTCGAGTTAGAGGGTGGAGATGGAGGGTGGAGTTGGTGTTGGAGGGTGGGAGGTTGGAGTTGGAGGGGGGTTGGAGGTGAGGGTGGAGTTGGAGGGTGGAGTTAGAGTAGGAGGGTAGAGTTGGAGTTGGAGGGTGGTGTTGGAAGGTAGAGTTGGAGGGTGGAGTTGGAGTAGGAGGGTGGAGTTGGATTTGGAAGGTGGAGTTGGAGTGGGAGGGTGGAGTTGGAGGGTTAAGTTGGAGGGTGGAGTTGGAGTTTGAGGGTGGAGTTGGAGTTGGAGGGGGGAGTTGGAGGGTGAAGTTGGAGGGTGGAGTTGGAGGCTGGGGTTGGAGTTGGAGGGTGGAGTTGGAGGGTGGAGTTGGATTTGGAGGGTGGAGGGGTTGTATGGTGGTGGAGTTGGAGTTGGAAGGTGGAGTTGGAGTGTGGAGGGTGAAGTTGGAGTTGGAGGGTGAGGGTAGGAGTTGGAGTTGGAGGGTGCCGTTGGAGGGTAGAGTTGTAGGGTGGAGGGTGGAGTTGGAATTGGAGGGGTGGAGTTGAAGTTGGACAGTGGAGTTGGAGTTGGAGGGTAGAGTTGGGGTTGAAATGTGGAGTTGGAGGGTATAGATGGAGTTGGAGGCTTGAGTTGGAAGTTGGAGTTGGAGGGGTGGAGGATGGAGTTGGAGGGTGGAGTTGGATGGTGGAGTTGGAGTTGGAGGGTGAAGTTGCAGGGTGGAGTTGGAGTTGGAGGGAGGAGTTGGAGTGGGAGTTGGAGGGTGGAGTTGGAGGGTGGAGTTGGATGGTTGAGTTGGAGGGTGGAGTTGGAGGGTGGAGTTGGAGGGTGGAGTTGGAGTTGGAGTTGGAGGGTGGAGTTTGAGGGTGGAGTTGGAGTTGGAGGGTGGAGTTGGATGGTGTAGTTGGAGTTGGAGTGTGGAGTTGGAGGGTGGAGTTGGAGGTGAAGTTGGAGGGTGGCGTTGGAGTTGGAGGGTGGAGTTGGAGGGTGGAGAAGGATGGTGGAGTTGGAGTTGAAGGGTGGAGTTGGTGTTGGAGGGTAGAGTTGGAGTGTGGTGTGAGGAGTTGGAGGGTGGAGTTTGGGGGTGAAGTTGGAGTTGGAGGGTGGAATTAGAGTTGGAGGTTGGAGTTGGAAATGGAGGATTGAGTTGGAGTTGGAGGGTGGAGGGTGGAATTGGAGGATGGAGTTGGAGGGTGAAGTTGGAGGGTGGAGTTGGAGTTGGAGGGTGGAGTTGGAGTTGGAGGGTAGAGTTGGAGGGTGGAGTTGGAGTTTGAGGGTGGAGTTGGAGTTGGAGGGGGGAGTTGGAGGGTGAAGTTGGAGGGTGGAGTTGGAGGCTGGGGTTGGAGTTGGAGGGTGGAGATGAGAGGGTGGAGTTGGATTTGGAGGGTGGAGTTGTATGGTGGAGTTGGAGTTGGAAGGTGGAGTTGGAGTGTGGAGGGTGAAGTTGGAGTTGGAGGGTGAGGGTGGAGTTGGAGTTGGAGGGTGCCGTTGGAGGGTAGAGTTGTAGGGTGGAGGGTGGAGTTGGAATTGGAGGGTGGAGTTGAAGATGGACAGTGGAGTTGGAGTTGGAGGGTGAGTTGGGGTTGAAATGTGGAGTTGGAGGGTAGAGATGGAGTTGGAGGCTTGAGTTGGAAGTTGGAGTTGGAGGGTGGAGGATGGAGTTGGAGGGTGGAGTTGGATGGTGGAGTTGGAGTTGGAGGGTGAAGTTGCAGGGTGGAGTTGGAGTTGGAGGGAGGAGTTGGAGTGGGAGTTGGAGGGTGGAGTTGGAGGGTGGAGTTGGATGGTTGAGTTGGAGGGTGGAGTTGGAGGGTGGAGTTGGAGGGTGGAGTTGGAGTTGGAGTTGGAGGGTAGAGTTTTAGGGTGGAGTTGGAGTTGGAGGGTGGAGTTGGATGGTGTAGTTGGAGTTGGAGTGTGGAGTTGGAGGGTGGAGTTGGAGGTGAAGTTGGAGGGTGGCGTTGGAGTTGGAGGGTGGAGTTGGAGGGTGGAGAAGGATGGTGGAGTTGGAGTTGGAGGGTGGAGTTGGTGTTGGAGGGTAGAGTTGGAGTGTGGTGTGAGGAGTTGGAGGGTGGAGTTTGGGGGTGGAGTTGGAGTTGGAGGGTGGAATTAGAGTTGGAGGGTGGAGTTGGAAATGGAGGATTGAGTTGGAGTTGGAGGGTGGAGGGTGGAATTGGAGATGGAGTTGGAGGGTGAAGTTGGAGGGTGGAGTTGGAGTTGGAGGGTGGAGTTGGAGTTGGAGGGTAGAGTTGGAGGGTGGAGTTGGAGTTGGAGGGTAGAGTTGGAGGGTGGAATTAGAGTTGGAGGGTGGAGTTGGAAATGGAGGATTGAGTTGGAGTTGGAGGGTGGAGGGTGGAATTGGAGGATGGAGTTGGAGGGTGAAGTTGGAGGGTGGAGTTGGAGGGTGGAGTTGGAGTTGGAGGGTAGAGTTGGAGGGTGGTGTTGGAGTTGGAGGGTAGAGTTGGAGGGTGGAGTTGGAGGGTGGAGTTGGAGGGTAGAGTTGGAGGGTGGAGTTGGAGTTGGAGGGTGGAATTGGAGTTGGAGGGTGGAGTTGGAGTTGGAGGGTAGAGTTGGAGTTGGAGGGTGGAGTTGGAGTTGGAGGGTGGAGTTGGAGTTGGAGGGGTATTTGGAGTTGGAGGGTGGAGTTGGAGTTGGAGGGTGGAGTTAGAGGGTGGAGTTGGAGTCGGAGTGTGGAGTTGGATGGTTGAGTTGGAGTTGGAGGGTGGAGTTGGAGTGGAGTTGGAGGGTGGAGTTGGAGTTTGAGTTTGAGGGTAGAGTTGGAGGGTGGAGTTGGAGGGTGGAGATGGATGGTGGAGTTTGAGTTGGAGGGTAGAGTTGGAGGGTGGAGTTGGAGGGTAGAGTTGGAGGGCTGAGTTGGAGGGTGGAGTTGGAGGGTGGAGTAGGAGGGTGGAATTGGAGTTGGAGGGTGGAGTTGGAGTTGGAGAGTGGAGTAGGAGTTGGAGTGTGGCGTGTGGAGTTGGAGGGTGGAGTTGGAGGGTGGAGTTGGAGTTGGAGGGTGGAGCTGGATGGTGGAGTTTGAGTTGGAGGGTAGAGTTGGAGGGTGAAGTTGGAGGGTGGAGTTGGAGGGCAGAGTTGGAGGGTGGAGTTAGAGTTGGAGGGTGGAGTAGGAGGGTGGAGTTGGAGTTGGAGGGTGGAGTTAGAGTTGGAGGATGGAGTTGGAGGGTTAAGTTGGAGGGTGGAGGGTGGAGTTGGAGGATGGAGTTGGAAGGTGAAGTTGGAGGATGGAGTTGGATTTGGAGGGTGGAGTTTTAGAGTGGAGTTAGAGGGTGGAGTTGGAGGGTAGAGTTGGAGGGTGGAGTTGCAGGGTGTAGTTGGAGTAGGAGGGTGGAGTTGGAGTTTGAGGGTGGAGTTGGAGTTGGAGGGGGGAGTTTGAGGGTGAAGTTGGAGGGTGGAGTTGGAGGCTGGGGTTGGAGTTGGAGGGTGGAGTTGGAGGGTGGAGTTGGATTTGGAGGGTGGAGTTGTATGGTGGAGTTGGAGTTGGAAGGTGGAGTTGGAGTGTGGAGGGTGAAGTTGGAGTTGGAGGGTGAGGGTGGAGTTGGAGTTGGAGGGTGCCGTTGGAGGGTAGAGTTGTAGGGTGGAGGGTGGAGTTGGAATTGGAGGGTGGAGTTGAAGTTGGACAGTGGAGTTGGAGTTGGAGGGTGGAGTTGGGGTTGAAATGTGGAGTTGGAGGGTAGAGATGGAGTTGGAGGCTTGAGTTGGAAGTTGGAGTTGGAGGGTGGAGGATGGAGTTGGAGGGTGGAGTTGGATGGTGGAGTTGGAGTTGGAGGGTGAAGTTGCAGGGTGGAGTTGGAGTTGGAGGGAGGAGTTGGAGTGGGAGTTGGAGGGTGGAGTTGGAGGGTGGAGTTGGATGGTTGAGTTGGAGGGTGGAGTTGGAGGGTGGAGTTGGAGTTGGAGTTGGAGGGTGGAGTTTGAGGGTGGAGTTGGAGTTGGAGGGTGGAGTTGGATGGTGTAGTTGGAGTTGGAGTGTGGAGTTGGAGGGTGGAGTTGGAGGTGAAGTTGGAGGGTGGCGTTGGAGTTGGAGGGTGGAGTTGGAGGGTGGAGAAGGATGGTGGAGTTGGAGTTGGAGGGTGGAGTTGGTGTTGGAGGGTAGAGTTGGAGTGTGGTGTGAGGAGTTGGAGGGTGGAGTTTGGGGGTGGAGTTGGAGTTGGAGGGTGGAATTAGAGTTGGAGGGTGGAGTTGGAAATGGAGGATTGAGTTGGAGTTGGAGGGTGGAGGGTGGAATTGGAGGATGGAGTTGGAGGGTGAAGTTGGAGGGTGGAGTTGGAGTTGGAGGGTGGAGTTGGAGTTGGAGGGTAGAGTTGGAGGGTGGAGTTGGAGTTTGAGGGTGGAGTTGGAGTTGGAGGGGGGAGTTGGAGGGTGAAGTTGGAGGGTGGAGTTGGAGGCTGGGGTTGGAGTTGGAGGGTGGAGTTGGAGGGTGGAGTTGGATTTGGAGGGTGGAGTTGTATGGTGGAGTTGGAGTTGGAAGGTGGAGTTGGAGTGTGGAGGGTGAAGTTGGAGTTGGAGGGTGAGGGTGGAGTTGGAGTTGGAGGGTGCCGTTGGAGGGTAGAGTTGTAGGGTGGAGGGTGGAGTTGGAATTGGAGGGTGGAGTTGAAGTTGGACAGTGGAGTTGGAGTTGGAGGGTGGAGTTGGGGTTGAAATGTGGAGTTGGAGGGTAGAGATGGAGTTGGAGGTTTGAGTTGGAAGTTGGAGTTGGAGGGTGGAGGATGGAGTTGGAGGGTGGAGTTGGATGGTGGAGTTGGAGTTGGAGGGTGAAGTTGCAGGGTGGAGTTGGAGTTGGAGGGAGGAGTTGGAGTGGGAGTTGGAGGGTGGAGTTGGAGGGTGGAGTTGGATGGTTGAGTTGGAGGGTGGAGTTGGAGGGTGGAGTTGGAGGGTGGAGTTGGAGTTGGAGTTGGAGGGTGGAGTTTTAGGGTGGAGTTGGAGTTGGAGGGTGGAGTTGGATGGTGTAGTTGGAGTTGGAGTGTTGGAGTTGGAGGGTGGAGTTGGAGGTGAAGTTGGAGGGTGGCGTTGGAGTTGGAGGGTGGAGTTGGAGGGTGGAGAAGGATGGTGGAGTTGGAGTTGGAGGGTGGAGTTGGTGTTGGAGGGTAGAGTTGGAGTGCTGGTGTGAGGAGTTGGAGGGTGGAGTTTGGGGGTGGAGTTGGAGTTGGAGGGTGGAATTAGAGTTGGAGGGTGGAGTTGGAAATGGAGGATTGAGTTGGAGTTGGAGGGTGGAGGGTGGAATTGGAGGATGGAGTTGGAGGGTGAAGTTGGAGGGTGGAGTTGGAGTTGGAGGGTGGAGTTGGAGTTGGAGGGTAGAGTTTGGAGGGTGGAGTTGGAGTTGGAGGGTAGAGTTGGAGGGTGGAATTAGAGTTGGAGGGTGGAGTTGGAAATGGAGGATTGAGTTGGAGTTGGAGGGTGGAGGGTGGAATTTGAGGATGGAGTTGGAGGGTGAAGTTGGAGGGTGGAGTTGGAGGGTGGAGTTGGAGTTGGAGGGTAGAGTTGGAGGGTGGTGTTGGAGTTGGAGGGTAGACTTGGAGGGTGGAGTTGGAGGGTGGAGTTGGAGGGTAGAGTTGGAGGGTGGAGTTGGAGTTGGAGGGTGGAATTGGAGTTGGAGGGTGGAGTTGGAGTTGGAGGGTAGAGTTGGAGTTGGAGGGTGGAGTTGGAGTTGGAGGGTGGAGTTGGAGTTGAGGGGTATTTGGAGTTGGAGGGTGGAGTTGGAGTTGGAGGGTGGAGTTAGAGGGTGGAGTTGGAGTCGGAGTGTGGAGTTGGATGGTTGAGTTGGAGTTGGAGGGTGGAGTTGGAGTGGAGTTGGAGGGTGGAGTTGGAGTTTGAGTTCGAGGGTAGAGTTGGAGGGTGGGAGTTGGAGGGTGGAGTTGGATGGTGGAGTTTTAGTTGGAGGGTAGAGTTTGGAGGGTGGAGTTGGAGGGTAGAGTTGGAGGGCTGAGTTGGAGGGTGGAGTTGGAGGGTGGAGTAGGAGGGTGGAATTGGAGTTGGAGGGTGGAGTTGGAGTTGGAGAGTGGAGTAGGAGTTGGAGGTGTGGCGTGTGGAGTTGGAGGGTGGAGTTGGAGGGTGGAGTTGGAGTTGGAGGGTGGAGCTGGATGGTGGAGTTTGAGTTGGAGGGTAGAGTTGGAGGGTGAAGTTGGAGGGTGGAGTTGGAGGGCAGAGTTGGAGGGTGGAGTTAGAGTTGGAGGGTGGAGTAGGAGGGTGGAGTTGGAGTTGGAGGGTGGAGTTAGAGTTGGAGGATGGAGTTGGAGGGTTAAGTTGGAGGGTGGAGGGTGGAGTTGGAGGATGGAGTTGGAAGGTGAAGTTGGAGGATGGAGTTGGATTTGGAGGGTGGAGTTTTAGAGTGGAGTTAGAGGGTGGAGTTGGAGGGTAGAGTTGGAGGGTGGAGTTGCAGGGTGTAGTTGGAGTAGGAGGGTGGAGTTGGAGGGTGGAGTTGGAGTTGGAGGGTAGAGTTGGAGTTGCAGGGTGGAGTTGCAAGGTGGAGTTGGATGTTGGAGGGTGGAGTTGGAGGGTTGAGGGAGTTAGAGTTGGAGGGTTAAGTTGGAGGGTGGAGGGTGGAGTTGGAGGATGGGAGTTGGAAGGTGAAGTTGGAGGATGGAATTGGATTTGGAGGGTGGAGATTTAGAGTCGAGTTAGAGGGTGGAGATGGAGGGTGGAGTTGGTGTTGGAGGGTGGAGTTGGAGTTGGAGGGTGGTGTTGGAGGGTGAGGGTGGAGTTGGAGGGTGGAGTTAGAGTAGGAGGGTAGAGTTGGAGTTGGAGGGTGGTGTTAGAAGGTAGAGTTGGAGGGTGGAGTTGGAGTAGGAGGGTGGAGTTGGATTTGGAAGGTGGAGTTGGAGTGGGAGGGTGGAGTTGGAGGGTTAAGTTGGAGGGTGGAGTTGGAGTTTGAGGGTGGAGTTGGAGTTGGAGGGGGGAGTTGGAGGGTGAAGTTGGAGGGTGGAGTTGGAGGCTGGGGTTGGAGTTGGAGGGTGGAGTTGGAGGGTGGAGTTGGATTTGGAGGGTGGAGTTGTATGGTGGAGTTGGAGTTGGAAGGTGGAGTTGGAGTGTGGAGGGTGAAGTTGGAGTTGGAGGGTGAGGGTGGAGTTGAAGTTGGAGGGTGCCGTTGGAGGGTAGAGTTGTAGGGTGGAGGGTGGAGTTGGAATTGGAGGGTGGAGTTGAAGTTGGACAGTGGAGTTGGAGTTGGAGGGTGGAGTTGGGGTTGAAATGTGGAGTTGGAGGGTAGAGATGGAGTTGGAGGCTTGAGTTGGAAGTTGGAGTTGGAGGGTGGAGGATGGAGTTGGAGGGTGGAGTTGGATGGTGGAGTTGGAGTTGGAGGGTGAAGTTGCAGGGTGGAGTTGGAGTTGGAGGGAGGAGTTGGAGTGGGAGTTGGAGGGTGGAGTTGGATGGTTGAGTTGGAGGGTGGAGTTGGAGGGTGGAGTTGGAGGGTGGAGTTGGAGTTGGAGTTGGAGGGTGGAGTTTGAGGGTGGAGTTGGAGTTGGAGGGTGGAGTTGGATGGTGTAGTTGGAGTTGGAGTGTGGAGTTGGAGGGTGGAGTTGGAGGTGAAGTTGGAGGGTGGCGTTGGAGTTGGAGGGTGGAGTTGGAGGGTGGAGAAGGATGGTGGAGTTGGAGTTGGAGGGTGGAGTTGGTGTTGGAGGGTAGAGTTGGAGTGTGGTGTGAGGAGTTGGAGGGTGGAGTTTGGGGGTGGAGTTGGAGTTGGAGGGTGGAATTAGAGTTGGAGGGTGGAGTTGGAAATGGAGGATTGAGTTGGAGTTGGAGGGTGGAGGGTGGAATTGGAGGATGGAGTTGGAGGGTGAAGTTGGAGGGTGGAGTTGGAGTTGGAGGGTGGAGTTGGAGTTGGAGGGTAGAGTTGGAGGGTGGAGTTGGAGTTGGAGGGTAGAGTTGGAGGGTGGAGTTGGAGGGTGGTGTGAGGAGTTGGAGGGTGGAGTTTGGGGGTGGAGTTGGAGTTGGAGGGTGGAATTAGAGTTGGAGGGTGGAGTTGGAAATGGAGGATTGAGTTGGAGTTGGAGGGTGGAGGGTGGAATTGGAGGATGGAGTTGGAGGGTGAAGTTGGAGGGTGGAGTTGGAGGGTGGAGTTGGAGTTGGAGGGTAGAGTTGGAGGGTGGTGTTGGAGTTGGAGGGTAGAGTTGGAGGGTGGAGTTGGAGGGTGGAGTTGGAGGGTAGAGTTGGAGGGTGGAGTTGGAGTTGGAGGGTGGAATTGGAGTTGGAGGGTGGAGTTGGAGTTGGAGGGTAGAGTTGGAGTTGGAGGGTGGAGTTGGAGTTAGAGGGTGGAGTTGGAGTTGGAGGGGTATTTGGAGTTGGAGGGTGGAGTTGGAGTTGGAGGGTGGAGTTAGAGGGTGGAGTTGGAGTCAGAGTGTGGAGTTGGATGGTTGAGTTGGAGTTGGAGGGTGGAGTTGGAGTGGAGTTGGAGGGTGGAGTTGGAGTTTGAGTTCGAGGGTAGAGTTGGAGGGTGGAGTTGGAGGGTGGAGTTGGATGGTGGAGTTTGAGTTGGAGGGTAGAGTTGGAGGGTGGAGTTGGAGGGTAGAGTTGGAGGGCTGAGTTGGAGGGTGGAGTTGGAGGGTGGAGTAGGAGGGTGGAATTGGAGTTGGAGGGTGGAGTTGGAGTTGGAGAGTGGAGTAGGAGTTGGAGTGTGGCGTGTGGAGTTGGAGGGTGGAGTTGGAGGGTGGAGTTGGAGTTGGAGGGTGGAGCTGGATGGTGGAGTTTGAGTTGGAGGGTAGAGTTGGAGGGTGAAGTTGGAGGGTGGAGTTGGAGGGCAGAGTTGGAGGGTGGAGTTAGAGTTGGAGGGTGGAGTAGGAGGGTGGAGTTGGAGTTGGAGGGTGGAGTTAGAGTTGGAGGGTGGAGTTGGAGGGTTAAGTTGGAGGGTGGAGGGTGGAGTTGGAGGATGGAGTTGGAAGGTGAAGTTGGAGGGTGGAGTTGGATTTGGAGGGTGGAGTTTTAGAGTGGAGTTAGAGGGTGGAGTTGGAGGGTAGAGTTGGAGGGTGGAGTTGCAGGGTGTAGTTGGAGTAGGAGGGTGGAGTTGGAGGGTGGAGTTGGAGTTGGAGGGTAGAGTTGGAGTTGCAGGGTGGAGTTGCAAGGTGGAGTTGGATGTTGGAGGGTGGAGTTGGAGGGTGGAGTTGGAGGGTGGAGTTATAGTTGGAGGGTGGAGTAGGAGGGTGGAGTTGGAGGTGGAGGGTGGAGTTAGAGTTGGAGGGTTAAGTTGGAGGGTGGAGGGTGGAGTTGGAGGATGGAGTTGGAAGGTGAAGTTGGAGGATGGAATTGGATTTGGAGGGTGGAGTTTTAGAGTCGAGTTAGAGGGTGGAGATGGAGGGTGGAGTTGGTGTTGGAGGGTGGAGTTGGAGGGTGAAGTTGGAGGGTGGAGTTGGAGGCTGGGGTTGGAGTTGGAGGGTGGAGTTGGATTTGGAGGGTGTAGTTGCAGGGTGGAGTTGGAGTTGGAAGGTGGAGTTGGAGTATGGAGGGTGAAGTTGGAGTTGGAGGGTGAGGGTGGAGTTGGAGTTGGAGGGTAGAGTTGTAGGGTAGAGGGTGGAGTTGGGATTGGAGGGTGGAGTTGAAGTTGGACGGTGGAGTAGGAGTTGGAGGGTGGAGTTTGGGTTGAAATGTGGAGTTTGAGGGTGGAGATGGAGTTGGAGGGTGGAGTTGGAGGCTGGAGTTGGAAGTTGGAGTTGGAGGGTGGAGGATGGAGTTGGAGGGTGGAGTTGGAGGGTGGAGTTGGATGGTCGAGTTGGAGGGTGGAGTTGGAGGGTGGAGTTGGAGTTGGAGTTCGAGGGTGGAGTTTGAGGGTGGAGTTGGAGTTGGAGAGTGGAGTTGGATTGTGTAGTTGGAGTTGGAGGGGTAGTTAGAGTTGGAGGGAGGAGTTGGAGTTGGAGTTGGAGGGTGGAGTTGGAGGGTGGAGTTGGAGGGTGGAGTTGGATGGTCGAGTTGGAGGGTGGAGTTGGAGTTGGAGTTCGAGGGTGGAGTTTGATGGTGGAGTTGGAGTTGGAGAGTGGAGTTGGATTGTGTAGTTGGAGTTGGAGGGTGTAGTTGGAGATGAAGTTGGAGGGTGGAGTTGGAGTTGGAGGGTGGAGTTGGAGGGTGGAGTTGGAGGGTGGAGAAGGAGGGTGGAGTTGGAGTTAGAGGGTGAAGTTGGTGTTGGAGTGTAGAGTTGGAGTGTGGTGTGGGGAGTTGGAGGGTGGAGTTTGGGGGTGGAGTTGGAGTTGGAGGGTGGAATTAGAGTTGGAGGCTGGAGTTGGAAATGGAGGATTGCGTTGGAGTTGGAGGGTGGAGGGTGGAATTGGCGGATGGAGTTGGAGGGTGAAGTTGGAGGGTGGAGTTGGAGTTGGAGGGTGGAGTTGGAGGGTGGAGTTGGAGTTGTAGGGTAGAGCTGGAGGGAGGAGTAGGAGGGTGGAGTTGGAGGGTAGAGTTGGAGGGTGGAGTTGGAGTTGGAGGGTGGAATTGGAGTTGGAGGGTGGAGTTGGAGTTGGAGGATGGAGTTGGAGTTGGAGGGGTAGTTGGAGTTGGAGGGTGGAGTTGGAGTTGGAGGGTGGAGTTGGAGGGTGGAGTTGGAGTTGGAGTGTGGAGTTGGATGGTTGAGTTGGAGTTGGAGGGTGGAGTTGGAGTGGAGTTGGAGGGTGGAGTTGGAGTTGGAGTTGGAGGGTAGAGTTGGAGGGTGGAGTTGGAGTTGGAGGGTGGAGTTGGATGGTGGATGGTGGAGTTTGAGTTGGAGAGTAGAGTTGGAGGGTGGAGTTGGAGGGTAGAGTTGGAGGGCGGAGTTGGAGGGTGGAGTAGGAATTGGGGTGTGGCGTGTGGAGTTGGAGGGTGGAGTTGGAGTTGGAGTGTGGCGTGTGGAGTTGGAGGGTGGAGTTGGAGGGTGGAGTTGGAGTTGGAGGGTGGAGTTGGATGGTGGAGTTTGAGTTGGAGGTTGGAGTTGGAGGGTGGAGTTGGAGGGCGGATTTGGAGGGTGGAGTTAGAGTTGGAGGGTGGAGTTGGAGGGTGGAGTAGGAGGGTGGAGTTGGAGGGTGTAGTTAGAGTTGGAGGGTGGAGTTGGAGTTGGAGGGTTAAGTTGGAGGGTGGGGGGTGGAGTTGGAGGATGGAGTTGGAAGGTGAAGTTGGAGGTTGGAGTTGGATTTGGAGGGTGGAGTTGGAGGGTGGAGTTTTAGAGTGGAGTTAGAGGGTGGAGTAGGAGGGTGGAATTGGAGGGTAGAGTTGGAGGGTGGAGTCTCAGGGTGTAGTTGGAGTAGGAGGGTGGAGTTGGAGGGTGGAGTTGGAGTTGGAGGGTAGAGTTGGAGTTGCAGGGTGGAGTTGCAAGGTGGAGTTGGTTGTTGGAGGATGGAGTTGGAGGGTGGAGTTGGAGGGTGGAGTAGGGGGAGTTGGAGGTGGAAGGTGGAGTTAGAGTTGGAGGGTGGAGTTGGAGTTGGAGGGTTAAGTTGGAGGGTGGAGGGTGGAGTGGGAGGATGGAGTTGGAAGGTGAAGTTGGAGGATGGAATTGGATTTGGAGGGTGGAGTTGGAGGGTGGAGTTTTAGAGTCGTGTTAGAGGGTGGAGCTGGAGGGTGGAGTTGGTGTTGGAGGGTGGAGAAGGAGGGTGGAGTTGGAGTTGGAGGGTGGAGTTGGAGTTGGAGGGTGGAGTTGGAGTTGGAGTGTGGTGTGGGGAGTTGGAGGGTGGGGTTGGAGGGTGGAGTTGGAGTTGGAGGGTGGAGTTGGATGGTGGAGTTTGAGTTGGAGGATAGAGTTTGAGGGTGGAGTTGGAGGGTGGAGGGTGGAGTTGGAGGGTGGAGTTAGAGTTGGAGGGTGGAGTTGGAGGGTGGAGTAGGGGGAGTTGGAGGTGGAAGGTGGAGTTAGAGTTGGAGGGTGGAGTTGGAGTTGGAGGGTTAAGTTGGAGGGTGGAGGGTGGAGTGGGAGGATGGAGTTGGAAGGTGAAGTTGGAGGATGGAATTGGATTTGGAGGGTGGAGTTGGAGGGTGGAGTTTTAGAGTCGTGTTAGAGGGTGGAGCTGGAGGGTGGAGTTGGTGTTGGAGGGTGGAGAAGGAGGGTGGAGTTGGAGTTGGAGGGTGGAGTTGGAGTTGGAGGGTAGAGTTGGAGTTGGAGTGTGGTGTGGGGAGTTGGAGGGTGGGGTTGGAGGGTGGAGTTGGAGTTGGAGGGTGGAGTTGGATGGTGGAGTTTGAGTTGGAGGATAGAGTTTGAGGGTGGAGTTGGAGGGTGGAGGGTGGAGTTGGAGAGTGGAGTTAGAGTTGGAGGGTGGAGTTGGAGGGTGGAGTAGGAGGGTGGAGTTGGAAGGTGTAGTTAGAGTTGGAGGGTGGAGTTGGAGGGTTAGGTTGGAGGGTGGAGGGTGGAGTTGGAGGATGGAGTTGAAAGGTGAAGTTGGAGGATGGAGTTGGATTTGGAGGGTGGAGTTGGAGGGTGGAGTTTTAGAGTGGAGTTAGAGGGTGGAGTTGGAGGGTGGAGTTGGAGGGTAGAGTTGGAGGGTGGAGTCGCAGGGCGTAGTTGGAGTAGGAGGGTGGAGTTGGAGGGTGGAGTTGGAGTTGGAGGGTAGAGTTGGAGTTCCAGGGTGGAGTTGCAAGGTGGAGTTGGATGTTGGAGGGTGGAGTTGCAGAGTGGAGTTGGAGTTGGAGGGTGGAGATGGAGGGTGGAGTTGGAGTTGAAGGGTGGAGTTGGAGGGTGGAGTTGGAGTTGGAGGGGTAGTTGGAGTTGGAGGGTGGAGTTGGAGTTGGAGGGTGGAGTTGGATGGTGGAGTTGGATGGTGGAGTTGGAGGGTGGAGTTGGAGTTGGAGACTGGAGTTGGAGGGTGGAGTTGTAGTTGGTGGTTGGAGTTGGAGGGTGGAGTTGGAGGGTGGAGTTAGAGTTCGAGTTCGAGGGTGGAGTTGGAGTTGGAGGGTAGAGTTGGATGGTGTAGTTGGAGGTGGAAGGTGGAGTTGAAGGGTAAAGTTGGAGGGTGGAGTTGGAGTTGGAGGGTGGAGTTGGAGCGTGGAGTAGGAGGGTGGAGTTGGAGGGTGGAGTTGGAGTTAGAGAATGGATTTGGATTGTTGTGTGTGGAGTTGGAGGGTGGAGTTGGAGGATGGAGTTGGAGGATGGAGTTGGAGGGTGGAGTTGGAGGGCAGAGTTGGAGGGTGGAGTTGGAGTTAGAGGGTGGAGTTGGAGGGTGGAGTTAGAGTTGGAGGGTGGAATTGGAGTTGGAGGGTGGAGTTGGAGTTGGAGGGTAGAGTTGGAGTTGGAGGGTGTAGTTGGAGTTGGAGGGTGGAGTTGGAGTTGGAGGGTAGAGTTGGAGTTGGAGGGTGGAGTTGGAGTTGGCGGGTGGAGTTGGAGTTGGAGGGTGGAGTTGGAGGGTAGAGTTGGAGTTGGAGGGTGGAGTTGGATGGTTGAGTTGGAGGGTGGAGTTGGAGAGTGGAGTTGGAGGGTGGAGTTGTATTTTGAGTTCGAGGGTAGAGTTGGCAGGTGGAGTTGGAGTTGGAGGGTGGAGTTGGGTGGTGTAGTTGGAGTTGAAGGGTGGGGTTGGAGGGTGGAGTTGGAGGGTGGAGTTGGAGTTGGAGGGTGGAGTTGGAGGGTGGAGTAGGAGTTGGAGGGTGGAGGGTGGAGTTGGAGTGTGGTGTGGGGAGTTGGATGGTGGAGTTGGAGGGTGGAGTTGGAGGGTGGAGTTGGAGTTGGAGGGTGGAATTAGAGTTGGAGGGTGGAGTTGGAGTTGGAAGGTTGAGTTGGAGTTGGAGGGTGGAGGGTGGAGTTGGACGGTGGAGTTGGAGGGTGGAGTTGGAGGGTAGAGTTGAAGGGTGGAGTTGGAGGGTAGAGTTGGAGGTGGAGTTGGAGTTGGAGGGTGGAAATGGAGTTGGAGGGTGGAGTTAGAGTTGGAGGGTAGAGTTGGAGTTGGAGGGTGGAGTTGGAGTTGGAGGGTGGAGTTGGAGTTGAAGGGTGGAGTTGAGTTGGAGCGGTAGTTGGAGTTGGAGGTGGAGTTAGAGTTGGAGTTGGAGGGTGGGTTGGAGTTGGAGGGTAGAGTTGAATGGTTGAGTTGGATTGGAGGGTGGAGTTGGAGTGGAGTTGGAGGGTGGAGTTGGAGGGTGGAGTTGGAGTTCGAGTTGGAGGGTAGAGTTGGAGGGTGGAGTTGGAGTTGGAGGGTGGAGTTGGATGGTGGAGTTTGAGTTGGAGGATAGAGTTTGAGGGTGGAGTTGGAGTGTGGAGGGTGGAGTTGGAGGGTGGAGTTAGAGTAGGAGGGTGGAGTTGGAGGGTGGAGTAGGGGGAGTTGGAGGTGGAAGGTGGAGTTAGAGTTGGAGGGTGGAGTTGGAGTTGGAGGGTTAAGTTGGAGGGTTGAGGGTGGAGTGGGAGGATGGAGTTGGAAGGTGAAGTTGGAGGATGGATTGGATTTGTGAGGGGTGGAGTTGGAGGGTGGAGTTTTAGAGTCATGTTAGAGGGTGGAGCTGGAGGGTGGAGTGGTGTTGGAAGGTGGAGAAGGAGGGTGGAGTTGGAGTTGGAGGGTGGAGTTGGAGTTGGAGGGTGGAGTTGGAGTTGGAGTGTGGTGTGGGGATTTGGGGGTGGGGTTGGAGGGTGGAGTTGGAGTTGGAGGGTGGAGGTTGGAGGGTGGAGTTTGAGTTGGAGGATAGAGTTTGAGGGTGGAGTTGGAGGGTGGAGGGTGGAGTTGGAGAGTGGAGTTAGAGTTGGAGGGTGGAGTTGGAGGTGGAGTAGGTGGGTGGAGTTGGACAGGTGTAGTTAGAGTTGGAGGTGGAGTTGGAGTTGGAGGGTTAGGTTGGAGGGTGGAGGGTGGAGTTGGAGGATGGAGTTGAAAGGTGAAGTTGGAGGATGGAGTTGGATTTGGAGGGTGGAGTTGGAGGGTGGAGTTTTAGAGTGGAGTTAGAGGGTGGAGTTGGAGGGTGGAGTTGGAGGGTAGAGTTGGAGGGTGGAGTCGCAGGGCGTAGTTGGAGTAGGAGGGTGGAGTTGGAGGGTGGAGTTGGAGGTTGGAGGGTAGAGTTGGAGTTCCAGGGTGGAGTTGCAAGGTGGAGTTGGATGTTGGAGGGTGGAGTTGCAGAGTGGAGTTGGAGTTGGAGGGTGGAGATGGAGGGTGGAGTTGGAGTTGGAGGGTGGAGTTGGAGGGTGGAGTTGGAGTTGGAGGGGTAGTTGGAGTTGGAGGGTGGAGTTGGAGTTGGAGGGTGGAGTTGGATGGTGGAGTTGGATGGTGGAGTTGGAGGGTGAGTTGGAGTTGGAGACTGGAGTTGGAGGGTGGAGTTGTAGTTGGTGGTTGGAGTTGGAGGGTGGAGTTGGAGGGTGGAGTTAGAGTTCGAGTTCGAGGGTGGAGTTGGAGTTGGAGGGTAGAGTTGGATGGTGTAGTTGGAGGTGGAGGGTGGAGTTGGAGGGTAAAGTTGGAGGGTGGAGTTGGAGTTGGAGGGTGGAGTTGGAGCGTGGAGTAGGAGGGTGGAGTTGGAGGGTGGAGTTGGAGTTAGAGAAGGATTTGGATTGTTGTGTGTGGAGTTGGAGGGTGGAGTTGGAGGATGGAGTTGGAGGATGGAGTTGGAGGGTGGAGTTGGAGGGCAGAGTTGGAGGGTGGAGTTGGAGTTAGAGGGTGGAGTTGGAGGGTGGAGTTAGAGTTGGAGGGTGAATTGGAGTTGGAGGGTGGAGTTGGAGTTGGAGGGTAGAGTTGGAGTTGGAGGGTGTAGTTGGAGTTGGAGGGTGGAGTTGGAGTTGGAGGGTAGAGTTGGAGTTGGAGGGTGGAGTTGGAGTTGGCGGGTGGAGTTGGAGTTGGAGGGTGGAGTTGGAGGGTAGAGTTGGAGTTGGAGGGTGGAGTTGGATGGTTGAGTTGGAGGGTGGAGTTGGAGAGTGGAGTTGGAGGGTGGAGTTGTATTTTGAGTTCGAGGGTAGAGTTGGCAGGTGGAGTTGGAGTTAGAGGGTGGAGTTGGGTGGTGTAGTTGGAGTTGGAGGGGTGGGGTTGGAGGGTGGAGTTGGAGGGTGGAGTTGGAGTTGGAGGGTGGAGTTGGAGGGTGGAGTAGGAGTTGGAGGGTGGAGGGTGGAGTTGGAGTGTGGTGTGGGGAGTTGGAGGGTGGAGTTGGAGGGTGGAGTTGGAGTTGGAGGGTGGAATTAGAGTTGGAGGGTGGAGTTGGAGTTGGAAGGTTGAGTTGGAGTTGGAGGGTGGAGGGTGGAGTTGGACGGTGGAGTTGGAGGGTGGGGTTGGAGGTAGAGTTGAAGGGTGGAGTTGGAGGGTAGAGTTGGAGGGTGGAGTTGGAGTTGGAGGGTGGAAATGGAGTTGGAGGGTGGAGTTAGAGTTGGAGGGTAGAGTTGGAGTTGGAGGGTGGAGTTGGAGTTGGAGGGTGGAGTTGGAGTTGAAGGGTGGAGTTGGAGTTGGAGCGGTAGTTGGAGTTGGAGGGTGGAGTTAGAGTTGGAGTTGGAGGGTGGGGTTGAGTTGGAGGGTAGAGTTGAATGGTTGAGTTGGATTGGAGGGTGGAGTTGGAGTGGAGTTGGAGGGTGGAGTTGAGGGTGGAGTTGGAGTTCGAGTTGGAGGGTGGAGTTGGAGGGTGGAGTTCGAGTTGGAGGGTGGAGTTGGAGGGAGGAGTTGGAGTTGGAGGGTAGAGTTGGAGGGTGGAGTTGGAGGGGTTGGAGTTGGAGGGTGGAGTTGGAGGGCGGAGTTGGAGGGTGGAGTTGGAGGGTGGAGTTGGAGGGTGGAGTAGGAGGGTGGAGTTGGAGTTGGAGGGTGGAGTTGGAGTTGGAGGGTGGAGTTGGAGTTGGAGTGTGGCATGTGGAGTTGGAGGGGTGGAGATGGAGGGTGGAGTTGGAGGATTGAGTTGGAGGGTGGAGTTGGAGTTGGAGGGTGGAGTTAGAGTTGGAGGGTGGAGTTGGAGTTGGAGGGTTGAGTTGGAGGGTGGAGTTGGAGGATGGAGTTGGAAGGTGAAGATGGAGGAAGGAGTTGGAGGGTGGAGTTGGAGGGTGGAGTTTTAGAGTGGAGTTAGAGGTTGGAGTTGGAGGGTGGAGTTGGTGTTGGAGGGTGGAGTTGGAGGTTGGAGTTGGAGTTTTGCAGGTGGAGTTGGAGTTGGAGGGTAGAGTTGGAGGGCAGAGTTGGAGGGTGTAGTTGGAGTAGGAGGGTGGAGTTGAAGGGTGGAGTTGGAGGGTGGAGTTGAAGTTGCAGGGTGGAGTTGCATGGTGGAGTTGGATGTTGGAGGGTGGAGTTGGAGAGTGGATTTGAAGTTGGAGGGTGGAGTTGGAGGGTGGAGTTGGAGTTGGAGGGTGGAGTTGGAGGGGGGAGTTGGAGTTGGAGGGTGGAGTTGGAGGGTGGAGTTGGAGGGGTAGTTGGAGTTGGAGGGTGGAGTTGGAGATGTAGTTGGAGGGTGGAGGCTGAGAGTGGAGTTGGAGGGTGGAGTTGGAGTTGGAGGGTGTAGTTTAATGGTTGAGTTGGAGTTGGTGGGTGGAGTTGGAGGGTGGAGTTGGAGTTTGAGTTCGAGGGTGGAGTTGGAGTTGGAGGGTGGAGTTGGATGGTGTAGTTGGAGTTGGAGGGTGGAGTTGGAGGGTAAAGTTGGAGGGTGGAGTTGGAGTTGGAGGCTGGAGTTGGAGTGTGGAGTAGGAGGGTGGAGTTGGAGTTGGAGGGTGGAGTTGGAGTTTGAGGGTTAAGTTGGAGTTGGAGGGTGGAGGGTGGAGTTGGAGGATGGAGTTGGAGGGTGAAGTTGGAGGGTGGAGTTGGAGGGTGGAGTTGGAGTTGGAGGGTGGAGTTGGAGGGTGGAGTTGGAGGATGGAGTTGGAGCTCCCCGCTCCTGCCCCCCAGCTGCTCCGCCCACCCGCGCACTTCGCCTTATATGGCAACCGTGCGAACGCGCAGCGGGCGCGCCGATTGTGCGCCGAAGGCGCGCCAAAGGTAAGCCCGTCTACGCCCGTCCGCGCCTGGACCGCGCCCAGTGCCAGGACCCCTGGCCCACGAGGACCCCGAGCGACCCGCCTGACGTACACAGCCGCCACCCCCACCGCACTCAACACCGGACGACTCTCGGGATGCTGCAGAGCCACCCCACGACGCGTCCACAGACCCTTCAGCTGCAACACCTGCAAGTTCACCTGCATCCGGACCTGCCCGACACCAGCACCTGCCAAGCCAAACACCAGCAGCAACCTCCTCAAGTGCATCCTGCTCAACACCCGCTCCATCCACAGACACGCCATCGAACTCTGGAACCTCCTTGACGCCACAGCCCCTGACGTTGCCTTCATCACGGAGACCTGGATGAACGCCTCCTCAGCGCCCGACATCGCCATCGCCATCTCAGAAGGCTACAAGATCACCCGGAGGGACCGCAACGCCAACCAGGTGGGAGGAGGCATCGCCATCATCCACAAGAACACCATCCGCATCACGACCAGCACCGACAACACCCCACCCTCCGTCGAACACCTGCATTTCCA
Organism: Lissotriton vulgaris; assembly: GCF_964263255.1. NCBI lineage: Eukaryota > Metazoa > Chordata > Amphibia > Caudata > Salamandridae > Lissotriton > Lissotriton vulgaris. The sequence continues at coordinate 103,461 of NW_028251401.1, read as the reverse complement.
AATCCACACCGACCCGAAGAACACCCTCAGAGGCACCCTGATCTACCGACCTCCGGGACCACGCACCCAATTCAGCGAGGACATCGCCGACTTCGTCAGCCCACACGCCCTCCCCTCCGCAGACTACATCCTCCTGGGGGACTTCAACTTCCACCTGGAGAACAACAACGACTGCAACACCAGCACCCTACTCGACAACCTCGCCAACCTTGGACTCAAGCAGCTGGTGTCCACCCCCACCCACCTCACCGGACACACACTCGACGCCATCTTCTCATCCAGCAAAGACATCACCTTCAGCCACGCCACAGAACTCCACTGGACGGACCACAGATGCATCCACTTCACCTTCAGAAGAACGACGATCCACCACCACCAGCAACAGGTTGCCCGAAGAAGCTGGAACAAGATCACAGCAGACCAGCTCGCCGCCTCCCTGAGCCAGCACCCTCCGGCCAGCTCAGCGAACCCCAGCCAGGCCGCCGACAACCTCACAAAGTGGATCAGTAAATGCGCAGACGAACTCGCCCTTCTGAGGATCCCGCCCAGCAGACCCGGCAATAAGAGAGCCCCATGGTTCACCGACGAACTCAAGAGCTCCAAGAAGAACTGCCGAGCCCTCGAGAAAGTCTGGAGAAAGGAACCCACGCTGGACAACAGGACCACCCTCAAGCTCGCCACCCGGAAACACCACCAACTGATCCGCACCGCCAAGAAAACGGCTTTCAAGAACCGACTGGACGACAACGCACACAACTGCAAGGAACTCTTCAACATCGTGAAAGAGCATCACCAACCCCAACGCCGGAAACAACGACATCACCCCATCGCAAGTCATCTGCAACTCCCTCGCCTCCTACTTCCACAACAAGATCACGGACATACACAACAGCTTCAGCACCCAACCAACGCACGCCACGACCACAGCAACGCCACCCACTACCACCCTCCGCGCCTGGACCCCGGTCAACACCGAAGACACCGTCCACATGATGAACTCCGTCCACTCCGGATCTCCGACCGACCCCTGCCCTCACCACGTCTTCAACAAAGCCGACGCTGTCATCACACCCCACCTGCGGGACATCATCAACACCTCATTCGACACCGCCACCTTCCCCGAGAGCTGGAAGCACGCCGAACTCAGCGCTCTACTCAAGAAACCTACAGCAGACCCCACCGAACTCAAGAATTACCACCCCATCTCTCTTCTCCCGTTTCCCTCCAAAGTCATCGAAAAGACCGTCAACAAACAGCTGGCCGCCTTCCTCGAGACAAACGGATCCCTCGACCCATCGCAGTCCGGATTCCGCGCCAACCACAGCACCGAGACCGCCCTCATCGCCGCCACTGACGACATCCGAGCCCTGATGGACAACGGAGAAACAGCGGCCCTCATCCTCCTAGACCTCTCCGCGGCTTTCGACGCGATCTGCCACCGCACCCTAGTGCAGCGCCTCAGCAACATCGGAATCCAGGAGAAGGCACTGGAATGGATTGTCTCCTTCCTCGACGGAAGAACACAAAGAGTCCGCCTACCACCGTACAAGTCAGAGGCCACCGAAGTCATCTGCGGCGTCCCTCAAGGATCCTCGCTGAGCCCGACTCTCTTCAACGTCTACATGAGCCCCCTCGCGGCCATCGCACGCCAACACAACCTTAACATAATCTCCTACGCCGACGACACCCAGCTGATCCTCTCCCTGACCAACGACCCCGCCGCCGCCAGAGCCAACCTGCACGAAGGGATGAAAGAGGTAGCCGAGTGGATGACGACGAGCCGCCTGAAACTGAACTCAGATAAGACGGAGGTCCTCATCCTGGGCTCCTCGCCCTCCGCCTGGGACGACTCCTGGTGGCCCCCCGCCCTGGGCACCGCACCCAAACCAACGGACCACGCACGCAACCTGGGTTTCATCCTGGACTCCTCCCTCTCCATGACCAGGCAAGTCAACGCCGTCTCCTCGTCGTGCTTCAACATCCTGCGCATGCTGCGGAAGATCTTCTGGTGGATCCCCACAGAGACCAGGAAGACCGTCACCCAGGCCCTCGTCACCAGCCGACTGGACTACGGCAACGCACTCTACGCCGGAACCACCGCCAAGATCCAGAAGAGACTCCAGCGCATCCAGAACGCCTCAGCTAGACTCATCCTCGACATCCCACGACACAGCCATATCTCCGGACACCTAAGAGACCTACACTGGCTCCCGGTCAACAAGAGAATCACCTTCCGCCTCCTTACCCACGCACACAAAGCTCTCCACGATCAAGGCCCGAGCTACCTCAACAACCGCATCAACTTCTACGCTCCCAAACGCCACCTCCGATCTGCCAGCCACGCCCTCGCCGCCGTCCTACGCATCCGCAGAGCCACCACAGGAGGAAGGTCCTTCTCCAACCTGGCCGCCAAGACCTGGAACTCCCTCCCGGCCGACCTGCGCCTGACCCAAGACCACCTCTCCTTCAGGAAGAAGCTCAAGACCTGGCTGTTCGAGCAGTAGCGGCACCCCACCCCAAGCGCCTCTAGACCCTACGGGTAGGTAGTGCGCTCTATAAATGTCTTTGATTGATTGATTGATTGATTGAGTTGGAGGGCAGAGTTGGAGGGTGGAGTTGGAGTTGGAAGTAGAGTTGGAGGGTGGAGTTAGAGTTGGAGGGTGGAATTGGAGTTGGAGGGTGGAGTTGGAGTTGGAGGGTAGAGTTGGAGTTGGAGGGTGGAGTTGGAGTTGAAGTTGGAGGGTGGAGTTGGAGTTGGAGGGTGGAGTTGGAGGGGTAGTTGGAGTTGGAGGGTGGAATAGGAGTTGGAGGGTGGAGTTGGAGGGTGGAGATGGAGCGTGGAGTTGGAGAGTGGAATTGGAGGGTGGAGTTGGAGTTTGAGTTTGAGGGTGGAGTTGGAGTGTGGCATGTGGAGTTGGAGGGTGGAGTTGGAGGATAGAGTTGGAGGGTGGAGTTGGAGTTGGAGGGTGGAGTAGAGTTGGAGGGTAGAGTTGGAGTTGGAGGGTTGAGTTGGAGTTGGAGGGTGGAGGGTGGAGTTGGAGGATGGAGTTGGAGGGTGAAGTTGGAGGATGGAGTTGGAGTTGGAGGGTGGAGTTGGAGGGTAGAGTTGGAGGGTGGAGTGTTAGAGTGGAGTTAGAGGGTGGAGTTAGAGGGTGGAGTTGGTGTTGGAGGGTGGAGTTGGAGGGTGGAGTTGGAGTTTTGTGGGTGGAGTTGGAGCGTAGAGTTGGAGGGTGGAGTTGGAGTAGGAGGGTGGAGTTGGAGTTGGAGGGTGGAGTTGAAGTTGCAGGGTGGATTTGCAAGGTGGAGTTGGATGTTGGAGGGTGGAGTTGGAGGGTGGAGTTGGAATTGGGGGGTGGAGTTGGAGGGTGGAGTTGGAGTTGGAGGGTGGAATTGGAGTTGGTGTGTGGAGTTGGAGGGTGGAGTTGAAGGGTGGAGTTGGAGCATGGAGTTAGCCTACTGCTTCAGAAAAATAAAAAGTATGAGTGGGCATGACGAGACATGCATCGGGACAAACTTCGCACAGAAGTCTCCCACATGTTGCTACATTCTTTCGCAAAGTATGGCAGTGTTACTTAGGTTAAAAAACAAGCATTGGCCGTGAAAGAGATACGGCTGTGAAAGTGCGGCCTTGAGACGTGGTAAAAGTTTGCGGGAATGAGAACAAAAAAAACAAGCTCACAGCATTGCTGTGGCTTGAGCGGCAGCCTTTGAAGTCTGATGTGGGAAAAAGTTAATTGCTGTAAGAGGGGGAGCAGGAAGTGAGGCCATGTGCACGCTGGCTTTCAAGTTGATGCCAGATGCCAATTTTGCGCTCGAATGCCTCACATGCACTGGCCATTATCCGCATTCCAGAGGCCTATGGTAGACTTTTCTTTTCCCCTTACTATACTCTCGCATAGCAATAGCTCGTCGAGACCTAAATAACGAAGCGCGATCTCTAGCGTTTCGTTGGAAATTAGCCCTCGGTGGGCCAAATCCCGAGGGCAATATGTAAATTGTAATGTGGCCCAGCCCCAGACACCCCTACCCCCTGGGGCTTGGGTTTAAAAAAAACCTGTGTGGGGGGCGGCCTGAGGACTGTCTGGTGCTCTAAATATTCAAATTTGGGGCTGTGTGATGTACCCCCAAGCCACTGGGACCACCACCTTTTATAATATTGGGAGGGGGGCCACACGGCTCTCTCCTGGAGCCCTGTGATGGCCCTGGGGACCACCACCCCCGAGGGCTGCCTCCTGCAGTGTCCTGGGGTGCCAACCCTGGGACACTGCTGTTTTATATGGCAGGGCAGGAGCCGAGGCTCCCACCCTTTCATATCAAACTTGGTTTCGATTTTGAAAGAAAGAGCAGGAAAACATGCTCTCTCTTTCAAAATGCAAACCAGATTGCTTTTCCACATGGGGAGCTGCGGTTAGCAGCTCCCCATGTGGAAAAACAATGCCGGCTCCCAAAGGAAGCGGGGAGCCGGCAGGTCTGTATGTGCATTGGGGCTAACCTCACGGTCCCCATTGTTGTTTATAGGCCCCAGGGGATGGGATCCCCGGGGAGATTAGGGATTAGACATAGGTGCAAATATTTTTTTAACTGTAAAATTAGAAGTCGAGCACCCTACGCAGTGCTCAGCGCGCCCCCCGGTGTGAACGCGTTGGGTGCGCGACTCCAAGAGCAGCTGCCTGGTGTGAACGAGTTGGGTGCCTGACTCTAAACGTGCTGGGTGTGTGACTCCAAACAAAAAAAATTAATATTCTTTATATATACATGAAGCTTATGTGTTTAGATCTTGGGTGGCTCTAAAAAGAACCCTTGTGTTTATTGGGTGATTTTTTTTTACTGATGATTAGGTACCTATGCAGAGTCTAAAGTTATTGAGGAAGACTCTGTTCCCTTTATCTGTCAAATGTACAACATCTCTCCTATAGATGCCATTCATATTAAAACACAGATTGCTGTTATAAATGAACCCCATCCTATAATCTCAGAGATAAACAGAAAGAGCTTTATTGACATGTTTCCTAGCTTTTTCAATCTGTGGACAAAAATGATTGTACCAGTTGAATTTCTGTCTTTGGCATATGCTAGAATAGACAAAGGCAGTTTGGGGGAAAGTGACATCAATTCTCCGAAGGTGACCTTCATAAGCATTTCCAGACCTACCCCAGTCAAAGTGCCTAGGTCATTGCCACCACAGTGCACAATTATGTGGTCAGGGTGTTGGAGATTTAAAAAGGGTTTAACCAATGGCATCCATTGGTGCCACTTTAATCCTCTCTGTCCAATCCATTTAATGTCTACATTTGGCAATGATAGGTCTTTGTCAGTACCTCTGTTGTCTGCATACCTTTGGCTCCAGAAAATATAGGTGTCTCCCACAATCCACACTCTAAGCATCTTGAAGGGAGGTCTGAATGCACTCAGAAGGTGTCTGTATGTGAAATGGCAGTTTGAGAACTAAGATTTTTCTAAAATGGTGGACAAGATGTAGTTTTGAAAAAATAAAATAAATGATTGGCTGTTTGAGAACATTATAGACCGAAAACTAGGGTGCATGTTTCTGTATTTTAATAGAATGTTTCTTATTGGTTAGTGAAAACTGTTTGAAAGGAACATTAGATAGGATCAGCTGATAATTTGAAAAGTCAAGCACACTTGCTGTTTGGATTTGCAACATTGTGTGCTGAACTTGTGACCTTTGTGTTCAGTTGAGTGTTCCATGAACTGTTACTATGGAAACAGGCATTAAGCAGAATCGGGGTAGTGTTGAAAGTTATGTCAATTGGAAAGGGTTGGAATTTTTAACCAATAGAAATGTGTGTTAGCTTTTGAATTAACGTGGGAAGCAAAGTGATTCGATATTTACATGTATATGAGTGCAGAATGAGAGGGAAAGTTTGCCATTTTTTGGTTTTGCTAAGAGCAGTGAACTACAGACATTTTGTATATGAAAATCTGGTATGTGATTGAGATACTTCTTAATATACAATTCAATTTGAAAGGTGAGTTATTAATTTGTGAGGGGTTGAATGTGATGCCTTTGTTTTTAATAAGACTACTGTTTTTCTCTTGCTAAAGTCCAGGGAATGGTCTTGCTTGTTTAGAATCACACTGTCAATCTGTGTGCATTTGGCAACCATTGTGAGAGAAGTATTTGTTTACTTCATGTATTTGCTGACACATAACAGCTTAAAAACCTATCCTGTTGTCAAGTTTTAGTAGTATTAGAAGCCAGTCATTGCTTATACATTTGCAGAATGAGTCAGGCATTGACACTAGAGTGCAGTAGTGAAATATGTAGAATGTTTGCAGTCACCTTACCCCTTCCAGACTAGTGAGTCTGTTTTGCTAAAGTCCAAGGAATAGTGTTGCTTGTCTAGAATCACACTGTGAGTCTGTGTGCATTTGGGTAACCCTTGTGAGAGAAGCATTTGGTTACTTCATGTATTTGCTGACACATAACTGCTTAGAAACCTATCCTGTTGTCAGGTTTTAATAGTATTAGAAGCCAGTTGTTGCTTATTCATTCGTAGAATGAGTCATGCATTCACATTGGACTGCAGTATTGAAATATGTAGAATGTGTACATTCACCTTACCCCTTCCAGACTAGTGAGTCTGGTTTGCTAAAGTCTAAGGAATAGTGTTGCATGTCTAGAATCACACTGTAAGTCTGTGGGCTTTTTTGGCACCATTATGAGAGAAGCATTTGGTTACTTTATGTCTTCGCTGACAAATCACTGTTTAAAAATCTATTATACCCCTTTCATTTCTCTAGTGACACATTCAGCACCTTGTACTAATCAACTCACTGCGCCAAAACCCATCCACTTATAAATTCACCCAGGAACTCTCCTTGCAGTACTCTAATCATTCAGTCAGTACTCAAGCATACATACAGTGATCCAGAGCCTTAGCATATGGACTGCTTCAAACTCCTATCCATTATGCATGTAGTCCTTTAACCACCTATACACTTGTGTTTCAGGCCTTCCATTCCCCAGTCAGTATCCACATACTCATGCAAACACTCCGTTACTCCCCTTGTACTCTTCTATTGACCCTTTCAACACCATGTACTAATCCATCCAGTGCCCTAAAACCCATCCACTTATAAATTAATCCAGGCACTCTCCTTGCAGGACTCTAATCATTCAGTCAGTACCCAAGTATACATGCAGCAATACAGGGCCTTAGCACATGGACTGCTTCAGATTCCTATCCATTATGAATGTAGTCCTTTTACCACCTACACACCTGTGTTTCAGGCCTTCAATTTCCCAGTCAGGATCCATACACTCCTTCAAACACCCAGTTACTCCCCTTGTACTCCTTTGGCGACCACTTCATCACCATGTACTAATGCATTCACTGAGCCAAACGCCAAACACTTCTAAATTCACCCAGGCACTCTCCTTGCAGTACTCTAATCATTTACACCCACATGCATCAACCTATTTAGGAAGTGCAAACGTTGCGAATCGGTAAATTCAGCCGTTTGCACTTCCTAAATAAGTTTTTGGGATGCATCATGCATTTTTGAGAAATTCGCTATTTTTAGCGATTTCCAAAAATGCGATTGCTTTTAAGGAATCGCACATTTGCGATTCCTTAAAAGCAATGCATATTCTAATTGCGAATTAGCAATTAGGAGGTGTAAATTACCACGAGGTTGAACCTCGTGGTAATTTGCGAAAAGTTTTGAAAATGCTCAAAAATGCATTTTTTAAACTTGCATGTTTCATACACACATGTCCTTAGGACATGTGTGTGTGAAACATGCACTTCAAATTACATTTCTGGGGTGCAGGGGGGGGTCTTTGGGACGCCCCTCTGCACCCTTGGAATGCATTAACAAATAGCGATTTTCAAAAAGAAAATCACAATTTGTTAAAGCCTTCCCATTGATCCCCATGGGCCTTTTGGCCCATAGGAATCAGTGGGAATTGCGAATTCGCACTTTGGAATTCGCATAATATTTGCGATTCTGTAAAAATTGCGATTTTTACCGAATCGCAAATATTTTGCGAAAATATACATGCATCCCATTTTGCGAATTCCAAATTGCGATTCCCTATTTTTCGCAATTTGGAATTCGCAAAAGGCCGGGATGATGCATGTGGCTGCTAGTCAGTACCCAAGTAGTAATGCAGTAATCCAGTGACACATTAAGTATTATGTACTAATCCGTTCACTGCGCCAAAACAGAACAACTTCTACATTCACCCAGGCACTCTCCTTGTAGTTCTGTAATCATTGTTTTGGTACCCAAGTACTCATACAGTGAGCTAGGTCTTAACACATGCCCTTGCACAAACTCCTGTTGCATGTAGTCATCTAAACACATACACTATTGTGTTTTACATCTTTAATTACTCAGGCAGTACCTGTACACTCCAGCAAACACCCTGTCACTCCCCATGCACCGCTCTAGTCAGCCACCCTGTGGTAGTTTAGCAAATAATTAAGTTAAGCATTTGCAGAAGACATACAGTTTTTTTACCTATATTGCCCGTTTTACCGAATCCATTTTGTCTTTCTATTGGCCATTTTGTATGCCATGTGCTCTGTCCTACCTTCCTGTCAACTGCTCTTGAAATCTGCCTAGAGACAAGATATGTTAAGTCTCCTTTGCTTTGCACATGCCCAGTAAAGCTTACAGCTGAGCCTAACTTGTAACTGTCAAGAGATGTCCACCAGAATTAGGTTACTGTCAGCCCTTCCCACTTTTTGCTAGCACACTCTCTGTATGACCTTATATGTATTTGAAACCAATACTCTGTGCCTTGTACCGCCTCCATTTCAGCCCCTGTGTGGGTATAAAAGGACCAAGCTCCTTCCAGTCAGTGTGCTACCTCATACTATACCGAAGGTTGTTGTGTGATTGTAGTTCCACCTCAAGAGGTTGAATAAATTCTGTCTTTTCTATTCCAGTTTCTGTGCCAACTTCTTACCATTGCTCTAAGGACTCTAAGCAGAGAAGGGTGAATCCCTTGTACTAGTTGGCCTGGCTGGGGCTTGCTACCAAAAATTGGCGCGTGCAACGTGGGGCTCATCGGCGACTCGGATGCCCCAAGGACTGGTCGAGACGAAGGATTGCAATCTCGCTTTGGACGTGATCACTGCCAGAGGAGACCCGAGTCTTGGCATCTACAGCGTTTTCCCTTTCTTTCTGATCTGACCATTCAGGTGGTGCTGGTCCTCGACTGAGATCTCTTCTGTTGATCCGCTGTGTAGTGACTGTTTGGTCGATTTGAGAACTTGGCAAGAGGCCATATATTCCTACTTATTCTTTTTCTTTTTCATTCTGTTTATCCCTTTCATTTTCCCTAGAGAACTTTTCCAGAGCTTGTTCCGCGGTTTCGAGATCTGTAAAGAAAACCACATGGCCGTTTCGTATCACTTTAAGACGAGCAGCCTCTTGGAGATAAGCCATAAATCCCAAATTTTTGAAAAGATCTATCAACTTCCTAAGCTCCCACCGTTTGTCCATAGTGCCCTTACTAAGATCTGATTTCACAAAAAAAGTTAGGTTGTCTACAGTCACAGGATTGTTAGGCCTTGCTTTCAATGATACAGCCTGTCATAGAAGAAAATTACCAAAGTAAATCAAGAATGGTCGAGGAAATTTGCTGCTGGTATTTCTTTGTATCAAAGGCAATCTGTGAACTCTCTGTAGCTGAGAATCCCAGTCCCAATCAGCAAGATCCGTGAAGGCTCTCTGAAAAAGTTTCACCACAAATGCCCTCGGATCGGACCCCTCCATTCCTTCTGGTATACCAAATAGTCTGAGGTTTTGCCTTCGAGCGCAATTTTCCAAATGCTCCACTTTAACTTCTAGTTTGGATACTCTTGATGTATTCTGTTTTACTGTTGCTGAGTTCTTATTTACGTCTCCTTCCACTTCAACAATACGTTGTTTGATATCTTCGATCTCCTTTGTCACTCCACCCAGGCCCTGGCAAATTACGCTCATAGTTTCTTGCATCTTAGTATTATCTTCTCTAAGTTGCAAATATTGTTGTTGGATCTCCGCTCTCTGCGCTAGGAGAGTTTGCATAATTGATTCCATAAATTTCTTGGTTGGATCTGTTGGATCAGGAGAATTAGAAGGGTTAGGGAAATTAGAGGAATCCTGTGAGGCCATTTGTTGAAATCTTACTCCAGATGGCAATCCGGGACCTGTTGGCGTGTTTTGATTATTGTTAATAGAGTCATCTGGCCTCAGCTCTACATCATTTTCTTCAAGATTCTTGCCTGTATTGTCAGTAGAAGTTCCTGTTAGCAGTATCTGGGTTTTTTTCAAGCTTGATATAATAGATTCGGTATTCTCTTTCAGTTGGTCAGGGTCGAGGGTGATGAGCTCAGCACCCTGGTCTTCAGATTTATTCGCCTCTTTGTTGTACGTAGCCGGATTAGATGAAGTATTGTAAATATCAGTAGGTGAGGTAGTTATGCTGATTGGGGAAGCCCCAGTTGCCGACTCTGTATCCGTCAAGGCCACGTGATGTGATGTCTCTTGATTTATAGGTTCGCCACCCATGTTAGGATCACCAGTGAAGTCTATAGGGTTAATTTTGCGACCCCCCTGAGTGCTAGGCCCCTCGTCGGGGCTGGCGCCTGACAATCTTAGAGCCATGTTCTTGACCCCTCCCTTTGCCTCCATCCATCTTCTCAGGGGACTATCATCAATTAGGCGGCTTTTTTTATTTCCAAGAGGTTCCTTGTTGACTCAAATGGTTCTAGATTGGAGGTATGAGTTTACAAGGAGTAATTTAAGCTGTGGCATGAGCAGACTATCATGTTAGCATCTTCACTCTGCTGCCACTTCAGCGGCAGCTCAAGATAGAGGGGTGCTCCCCCCTTAGGAACGGGTGGGTGCGAGGGCTTTGTTGGGGCCCTTGCTGGGGAGGGTTCGATCCTTCGGGTCAGGGGTGGGGAATAAATGTGGGGAAAAAATGGATTGCAGGATTCGACCGTTTTTTAAAGTTTAGTAAGGAAAACCTAATCTATACGAAAAGGGCAAAGATAGCGGGGAGAAATTTGTATTGGAAGACCATCAGGATATCAATATGTCTAAACTAAGAATACTAAGCTGGAATGTTGACGGTTTAAATAGTAAAAACAAAAGGAATTTAGTCAAAGAAGAGATTAAAATGTACAACCCGAATATAGTTTTGCTCTCAGAGACACATTTAAAATATCAAGATCGCAAGTTGCTAGCACAATTGAGCTATGATTTGGTGGTATGCTCTACTCTAAACGAGACTATTAGAGGGGTAGCTATTCTTAAACAACGAGGTGCTCGACTAGAAACAATTGAAACCTCTTCAGATGCCCGGGGTAGGTGGGCAATTGCGCAGATGAAATGTGATAATGTTAAAATAGTATTATGTGTAGTATATGGACCAAATATCGATGATCCAAGAGTTTTCGAAGAACTAAGCTTAGAGCTATTGGAATGGGAAGGAGAAATTATAATAGCAGGGGATTTTAATTGTACTATGAATTATAAAGTAGACTCTACTGGGAAAAGCAAACATAAAAGAATGTATAAAGTTAGAATAGCAATTTTAGAATTAGCAAGACTGAACAATGTCAAAGATGCATGGCGATCAAAATACCCTTTTCAGGCAGGCTTTACTTTTTATTCTGTACCGCACAGAACCTGCTCAAGAATCGATATGATTTGGGCTTCTGAACAAATTATAGACAATTATGTGATTGACATCTGCCCTAAAGTCACTTCTGATCATAATCCTTTGCTACTTGAAGTCACACTTAAAGATCAAATAAAAGAACCGCGAAAATTTACTTTCCCGAGACACTTACTAACAGACTCAAGATTCTCTACCCTACTTAAACAGCACATACAGGAGTTTATCTCAATCAACTTTAACTCGGCCAATATAAATGTGGTGTGGGATACATGTAAGTGCAGCATTAGAGGTTTTGCCCAACAATATATTCTTAGGCAAAATGCTGAGAGCCGCAATAATAACAAACAAATAATTGCCAATATACGGAATATGGAAATATGCTTGGCAGAGGCATCACGCCATGCAAAGAACGATATTGAAGGGATTAGGCTAAAGTTGGCGGAATTACAAGCTGGATTAATAAAAACTTTGAGAGAAAGATACATTTCTAAATTACAAAAATATAAATTTGATCAATATGAAGGTGGCGATCGTATTGGGAAATTACTGGCCTTTAAAACCGCGGATAGGAAAGCTAAAACAAAAATTAAAGAAATAGTAGGAATAGATTCAAATACGTATGACAGAACGGATCAAATACTCAGACAGTTCGCAAAATTTTACCAACAACTCTATACACCAGAGGCTGTACCAGCTAAAATAGAAATAACGCAATATTTAGATAAATATTTAACTTCATCTCAAGCACTAAATACAGAAACACTTCAACAACTCAATTCAGAAATAACACTAGATGAAATAAAACGCGCCATAGATAACTTACCTTTAGGGAAAGCGGTTGGAGAAGATTGCCTACCAGTTGAACTATATAAACTTTGCGCCCAAGAACTATTGCCCCTATTAGAGAAAGTGATAAACTCAATTAGTGTCTCCAAACAAGCACCTCCTTCATGGAAAATAGCGAAAAATATATTTTTTTTAAAAAAAAAGGGAAACCGGAAAAAGAATGTGGGTCTTACCGACCGATTTCTTTACTTAATTCGGATGTTAAAAAATTTTCTAAGATTCTGGCAAATCGGCTTGCCCCTACCTTGTCATCTATTGTTAATCTCCAACAGCACGGTTTTGTAATGGGAAGGGATACTACCACACACGTTAATACTTCACTAACAGCCTTTGATGTAGCTGAAGTTGCACACACCCCGCTCGGTATGATTATGTTAGACGCAGAAAAGGCATTCGACCGAGTGGGGTGGGACTATCTGTGGGAAGTATTAAAGAAATTGGGGCTTTCTGGCTCTTATTTGGATTGGGTTATGTCTCTTTACGATGAACCTTTGGCTTTGATAAGCTATGGAGATAAAAACTCAGCGAATTTTAAAATATCAAGAGGCACAAGACAAGGTTGTCCCCTTTCCCCCTTACTTTTTGCCCTTTCTTTAGAACCTTTTTTAAATGCACTAAATGATCAAGCCAATATTATCCCAGTGAATCATGGGGGCATTTCTCTCAAATTAACGGCTTTTGCTGACGACATAGCAATATATACAACTGATATTAATAAAGCTATGCCAGAAATTATAAATGAAGCACAAAAATACGGCTCTATCTCGGGTTACAAATTGAATGTGAGTAAAACCCCAATTATAGCGAATTATATTCCGGACATCCACATTTACGACACTTGCAGAGAAGCTACCTATTTAGGTATTAAATTAATGGCTAAAGTAGGGAAAATTTTGGAAACAAATTATGAGACATTTTTAAAAGAAACTACCACAACCCTCAAAAAATGGCATAAAATCCCTCTTAGTTTATTAGGCCGACTTAACTTGATTAAGATGAAAATATTACCTAAATTACTTTATTTGTTTAGAGCTATACCACTACAACCGAATCAACTTTTTTTTAAAAAACTAGACGGTATATGTAGCAGCTTTATTTGGGGATACAAAAAGGCACGCAGGGCTATTAAATTTTTGACATTGCCAATATCGAAAGGGGGACTTGCTTTCCCGGACTTTAATTTATACTTTTTGGCTACTTTTTTTTTTCGAATAAGGAGCTTACTAAAAAATGAGCCTTCCCTATTTTTTTATCAGTATTTGTTGGGTGCCGACTCTAACCAATTTTTGCTTCGTACACACGATCCAAATTATTTCAAGCGGGTCAAATTTAAGACTGCTAAACATGCCATAAAAATCTGGAATAAAATCATGCACATCAGTCAGAGTTAATTTTATAATTCTGAACTTAGGTTTTGGAACAATCCGGGTCTTCCGGGTATCTTTTCAGATGGAACAGGGAATCGTTGGATTAGTTGTGGTATTAATACACTAGGTGATATATTTGGAAGTAATGGTATGCTGGATTTTGAAACTTTGAAAACACTAAATGGTTTAACGAACGATATGCACTTCAAATATCGCCAGCTGAGAGATTTTTTTTTAACAAATGAAAATAACGGCAGTTACTCAATCAGATATTTTAGAGTGCATATACTCTGATAAAACTAAATCACTCATAAAGGTGGGATACCAACTCCTAATTAAAGACAAATGCGAGAATACTACTAAAATTGCAACTAAGTGGTCTCGCCGATTAAACCTAGACATAAACTCCAAGCAGATCGGAAAGGCTCTAACGCACTTAAGTGATGTTGTGCACTCTTCTAACCTAAGAATGCAACTATATAGGACTATCACTGAACTATATTACACACCACAGAGAATATCCTCATGGACGCAAGGGAACCAACTATCCGACAAAACGACATGTTTGAAGTGTAATACATATGCTGCTGGTATAGAACATATGCTTTTTTTCCTGTCCAGCACTTTCTAGTTATTGGAAAGGAATAATAGATCATCTCCAAGCTAGCCAGATAAAGATACCTGAACTATCTCCTTAGTTGGTCTTATTAGACATTTATGAGACCAACTGTCCCAACCAGGATCTTATAACAATTCTATTAGCCTGTGCAAGATTAATCATAGCAAGAGCATGGATTTCTAAGAATACTCCAACCGTAGCTGAGTGGTTAGCATTGGTTATCGAAATCAGAACTATGGAACTAACATTTGCCAAACATAGAGGACCAAAAGCTCTAGTCAGAAAGGACAAGATTTGGGAACAATTTTTTGAAGTATAAGAAATTGGGACTGCTAAAGGTTTCTGTGTGTGCTAAGCAATATCTCTATTAACTGTTTTCCTGAATTATCCCCATGTTCCTTTATTAACCCTTTTCTCTCTTTTTTGTTTTTTACTATTTCCGTCGTCTTTTATTTCTATTTCTTCTTCTTTTCTTCTCCCTAAACCCTCACTATCTTACCTCTTAAACTACAATTATTGTAAATATATGCTTTTCAAGGTTATTGGAAATGATATTTATGTATTACTTTTGGTTTTTGTCGCTTCCTGCAATAATAAAAACTTTGAAAGTAAAGAGAACTTGGCAAGAGGAACCTGGATACAATTTCACTGGGAAGAGCCGTTTTACGGCACTTGCTGTAAGTATGATGCCTTGTAATTAGTAAGGTATGAGACACAGCAACAAATGGCAGTAAGGGATTAAGTGTTGCACAACCTACCTATACACTAATATATACAGTCAAAACCAGTAAATAGTTGGCCACCTCCCTAGTCCACTGCCATAGGACTAAAATTGGATAAACACAGAACAGGCGAATGGAGAGGCAACAAAAACAATTGGTAATTATGAAATATCAATTTGATGAATTGAGACACATGTCCTTCCTAGATGTGATAAATGTCCACATTTTAATTGGTTTCTCTTGACACGATGATAACAGCCAAGACACTCAAAATATGTAGATCAATGAAACAGCACGAAAACAGCCTCAAAGAACGATGTTCAATAAACCAGCACAAAACAGCCAATGTGTTTCGCCCAATAAGGGCTTCCTCAGGGCTGCAAATACAAATACACAAAATGGTAACAAAATAATAAATGTACATTAAAGTATACAACTCAAAAAAGAAGATGTGCAACAGGGCTGATTATTACAGATCGATCTATCAATGCTGAGTTATTTACAATTTGAAGGACATAGCATTACTTAATATGGATCATAATAGTGCAACGTGTACTGTGCATTAACCATCAAATAATCCCTCATAACAATGTGAGCACAGATCATCACACGGAAAGAAGGAAAGAACACAAGAGAAATGAAGAAACAGAAAAGCAATGAGTGGAAGAGAAGAAAAATAAAGTGAAAAAAGCACAAAAAAATGTATTCTTCTTGAGGTAACATAATTCAAACAGCAATCTACAAGTTTAGTGCAAAAAGAGTCTCTATTTACGCAATACAGTAGGAGAAAGGATCAAGTAGAAAAAACGAGAAAGAACAAAAAACACCGAAAATGGGTGGGAGCAAATAGTCATCGGTCAAAGTATCAACGGAAAGATCCCACAAAGATATTGCGGTAAACTACAAACACCTAGAATGAGGAAAGCGAAACCCCAATATGATTCTCAACATTAGATAAAACCGTGTGACATAAAAACACTGGTATTTCTAAATACCCAAATGGTCTCATAGATAAATTAAAAGCATTCTCACCAGAACAAATTCAGGTGGAATATGGTCTCATTAGCAAAAGCCACAGCTGATACGATGCCTCAGCAGCCAAGCTGAAAGAGTTAGAGAAAAATAAAATGACATCGGAACTGTTTTCTCACTATTACTCCAAACAGGACGATTTCTAGGTAAGGCTCCGAGTATGTGGAGCAATGAATGTTTAAGCAAAAGGCTAGGCAAGATATGTTTGACTGTGTGCGAAAGTGGGAGAAAGAAGTGCGTGAGCGAATGAAGCGTGACCAGGCCTTGATTGAAAAAGAACAGCGTAAAAGTGTGCATGCGAAAGCCTTAGATATGAAAAATAAAGAGATGCGACAAACTAAAGAAAGGGAAGGTAGGGAGCGTCAGTTACAGGTAATGGGCAATATGCTATTTGTAGGCCTATCTATCCTATTCCTAATAAACCCCAAGATGATTCTCTCTTATTAGATCATTCTCCATCTCCGTATATTTTCCCTTCTGCTCCTAATGAGTCAGATGAGGACTCTCCTACAGATCAGGATAAAGCCTGAGACACTCGCTCAAAGTTAACTACCGAACGTTCCTCTGAGATTAGAATTTTTATTTATAATTGGGTTTACACTCCTTGGAATGGAGCAGAAATCATGGCTCTTAAAAATGCATTGCTTGATCCGCGAAAGAATCCGACAGCTTTTTATGAAGAAATTGAGGGTGCTATTAGCTCTTGTATTATGACTTTGTCTGACATTCATTTGTTTTTTGGATTAATATTACCACCTGATATGTGGAGAACTGTGCGTAAAATTGACGATTGTGCGGTATTTGGAGCATTGTGGTCAAATATAGAACAATCAGATAAAGATAGAGAACCTGCACAAAAACCGTGTCAGCAAATTTTAGATCTTCCACCAGCTATCTTGGTTAAATTAAAGATGATTATTCCCCCTAAAAAGATAGATTGGACTATGTTAGCTTCCTGTAAGCAAAAGACTGATGAATCGGTTTCAGACTTCTTCACACGCTTTGAAGAAGCATTCCACGATTTTAATGGTCAGACATTGACAGATGACACGGACAGGCATCTGTTCGTCAATAAATATGTCACAAACCTTTTGCCAAAAATAGCGAGTTGCCTAAAAGCCAGTGAAAATTCATGGACTACCTCCTCTCCGGCTTCTCTCCTAACTATGGCTCAGTATTATGAACGACAGGAATTATAAGCAAAAAGTAAGGAGGATAAAAAATCTAAAGAGATAAAAACAAAGGTTATGAAGGCTCAAGCTTATGGCCCACCTTTTAGAGGTGATAATAGAGGAGGATGTGGATCTTATAGTTTCTCTTTCCTTCCCTCTCCTCGTATAGATTTGTCTGTTAATCAGTGTGCGTATTGCAGACAATTTGGCCATTGGATTTCTAGTTGTCCGGTGCTATGTGCCCAGCAGGGTTCAGGTGGTCGGGGACAAATGAGAAATCACTCAGGATTTTCAGGGCCTAGAGAAAATACAAATGATCGTGCTAGGTTTGACGGTAATACACATAGACAAGAGGGGGCTAAAACTTTTGACAGACGGAATCAATATCAAATGTCCGATTATGAGCTGTCTGATTTGCAAGATTCTGCTTATGCATAGGATTGCCTAGGATGGGGTAAGGAATCAGTAGAAGTTCCAGTAGATCAGAAGGGTCCCTATGTTACAGCACACATTTTGGGTTCTACTGGTCAGTTTCTGGTTGATACAGGAGCTACTCGTAGTGCCTTGTTCAAACACTTGATTCCAAGGGCTCCCCTGTCTGGCTTAACTATTACATCGATAGGTTTCGAGATAACACCTTCCCTTAGCCCATTGTCACAACCACTTGTACTCCATTTTGGTAAGTTTATTGCTCCATGTCCATTTTTGCTTTCTCCAAATACACCAGACAACATTGTGGGTCTTGACATGCTCAAATATTTCAGGGCCACGATACGATGTTCTCCGGTAGGAGTACGGGTTATTTTAAATGACAACCACCCCATGATTGAGAGATCCTGTATTGTTAAAGAGGACATTGCCCTAGCTTCACTCCCTAGTACTTTGTGGGCTACTTCAGATACCGATGTAGGACAAATGGTTATTCCACCATTGCATATTAATGTCAAGGAGGGTGCTATACTGCCAAGATTTCCTCAGTATAAAATTTCTTGAGAAGAAGAGGAAGCACTTACACGCATTGTTCATGACTTAATTAAAGTGGGGGTTGTGGAAAAAGTTCCTTACAATATTTGCAATAGTCTGATTCTTCCTATTTTGAAAAAAGATACTGACACTAAGGTTTATAGATTCATCATTGACTTGAGGGAGGTCAATAAGATTGTAGTACCGCAATACCCTGTAGTGTCTGACATAACAACATTGCTTACCTTGATCCCTCCAACAGCAACTACATTTTCAGTAGTAGATTTGAAGAATGCTTTCTTCTCGATTCCTATTCATCCTGATAGCCGATATTTGTTTGGTTTCACTTTGAATAATCGATCGTACAGATTTTGTAGAGTTGCTCAAGGCTATACTGAAAGTCCTAGCTTTATAGTCAAGCCTTGAAACGACAAATTGATTCTTTTATTTTGCCTGATGGAGTGGCTTTCATACAATATGTCGATGACATTTTGTTAGCAGATGATACACCTTAACAGTGTGAAACATGTACTTTGGCCCTGCTTTCTTTTCTTGCGACACATCACCATAAAGTATCACGGAAAAAATTGCAATATTGTAGACCGAAGGTGACCTACTTAGGTCATCTTCTGTCTAAGGAGGGACGTGCATTGACACCAGATCACATTCAAGCAATTTTAGACACTCCAGTACCTTCCAGAGAGAAAGATGCCAGTGCATTTATTGGTTTAATTTAATTTTGTAGGCAATGGATATTGGGTTTTTCACATATTGTTAAACCACTGCTGGCGCTTTTGACTAAAAACACTCCGATCCCCCTTCCTGGGACAGATGAATGTCAAAATGTTTTTCGCCAGTTCAAACAAGCTCTTTGCTCTGCACCAGTGTTAGGTACACCAGATTATACGAAAGCTTTTACACTCTATGTACACGAGAAAGATGGATGTGCATTGTCAGTTTTAGTACAGACACATGGTGACCAGCAATACCCCTGTGCATACTTTTCTGCAGTTCTTGATTCTGTTGCTCGTGCATTGCCTGGATGCTTTCATTCAGTTGCAGCAACAGCTGTGTCCATATTTCAGAGTAAAGGGATAGTTTTGTCACACAAACTGTTGGTGCTAGTACCCCATGCAGTAGATGCCCTTTTGAATCAGACTAGAACGCAGCATTTGACTAGTGCCCGCCTGACAGGATATGAATTGACACTATTAGCACCTCATATTACATTGAAGAGGTGTGCTACACTAAACCCAGCTACTTTGTTGCCATATCCTGTGACTCAGTCCCGGTCGAAGGAACCTCATGATTGTATATTCCTTACCGAGGAACAGACAAGGGGTAGCATTGATTTGCAAGATACACCCCTTTCAGATGTAGATGGGGTCGTTAAGGGTTGATGGGTCCTGTTTGAAGTTACCAGATGGCACAACCTCAGCTGCATATGCAATCACCACAGTTGAAACAGTAGTGGAAACAGCTCGCATACCTCAGAAGTCTGCTCAAGCAGCTGAACTAATAGCTTTGAAACGGGCATGTGAGCTTAGTACTGACTTATGTGTGAACATTTACACGGATAGTCGCTATGCTTTTGGAGTGGTTCATGATTTTGGCTTACTCTGGAAGGAAAGAGGCTTTCTTACATCCCACGGGATGCAGATAATGCATGGAGAATTAGTGCATAATCTCTTGACTGCACTCACATATCCGAAGAAAGTTGCCATTATGAAGTGTAGCGCACACAAGAAGATCACTGATAAAATAGGGCAAGGAAATGCCTTCCCAGATCGTGTAGCTCGTGAAACTGCAATACAACAAAGCTCTACTTCTATGTACGTAGTGAAATCTCAAGCTGAGCGCTAGCATGATGCTAGAGAGGAAGTACTAGATGAACAGAAATCTGCCTCTGTAGCAGAACTTGAGCAATGGTCCAAAGAAGGAATATTGGACGATGAGGGTTGTTGGCGCAACAAAGACATGGATGAGTGGAAGCTACCTGCAGCCTATTTACAACCTATGGTTCAAATGGCACATGGGCTGGCACATGTTGGAGCTCTAGCAATAACTAAATTGCTTACACAAGTCTGGGAGCATCCTGAGATTGCCAGCACAGCTAAAAGAGTGGTACAGTCCTGTTCGATCTGTTGGCAGTCCAATCCTGGAAAAGGGACACAAACTCCTACAGGAGGGTTTGCTACACCAACCGCACCTTTTGAAGTTTTGCAGATGGATTACATCCAGCTTGAATGCTGTAATCATCTGAAATATGTCCTAGTGGTGGTATGTGCCTTCAGTAAATGGATATAGGTGTACCCTACAAAGGATAATACTGCTCTTACTACAGCAAGGGTGCTTTTGAAGGAGTTTTTCCCCAGGTATGGTGTTTGCAAAATTTTATTAAAGATTGATCATCATTGCTATAGAAGATGAATAACACCAAGAAAATTATGTGTGCTGTAGGGTTTGTTGTTGCCCTGATGGTTTTGGCAATACCCACTTGGTTCATTGAGAAAGCAGTTCCTGCTCGACAGTTTTTTGTTTGAACCACTCCAGCTCCACTGGAGCATCACTACTATACTCTTTCTTATCATGAGCAGAAACATCGACAGTCCTATCTGAATAACACATTCATTCAGATGTTGCATCATACCCATAATGCTACAAATACTACCAATTGTTGGGGGTGTAGAATGATACCTGCACACCAGAAGAAAGGAGAAACACCTTTTATTCCTCTACCGTTTTCTCATAATGGTTCATATCAAGCTTGGTATGCCTTTTTGTTTGCTTATGGAAAGCCTTCCGTGGGTAGAATGATTTTTCAGTTGAATAAAGAATGTTACAAAGACAAAAATGGGTATCCTCGAACTAAAGGGACTAAATGGGAATGGGATGAATACCAACCGACAATATTTCAAAACCATATGTCTTCACAAATGTGAGGAATCTGAAGAACATTGGACACTTTGTGATTTCTGTAACCAGAGCAAAAGCAGATTTATGTATTGGCAGTGTTGGGAGAATTCCCGTAGGACGAAGCGAATGTACTACTGTATTAAACATTGAAACTGTTAACAATAGCATCTTTGTAGCATCTCACAACACCTATTTTGTGTGTGGTAACAAAGGATATTAACAATTACCTGTTGGATGGTCAGGGGTATGTTACATATCATTTGAGTTACCCCCTGTGTTTTTAGCACCTGTATCATATGATCTTGACCTGAAACTGTTTAAAGATATCTCAATGAATAGATATAAACGGACAACAAGTACTGATGAGATTGACCAGACAGACACCGCCCTGCAACAATATGTTGATTTCAATTTGGGTTTGTTCTTCTTCGTGGGTGCTGCATTAAATAGCCGAAAGATCAGACGATTGACTCGTGTAGTGGAAGATGTTACCAATCAGACAGCTATGGTACTTGGGAACATTACAGAAGATCTGCAAATTGCAAGAATTGTAGCACTCCAAAATCGGATGGTGCTCGATGTTATCTGTGCTGATTTTGGTGGTGCATGCCGTATCATAGGTAGCAGCTGTTGTGTCTTTATCCCAGACAATGTAAATGTAAATGTAGGTATACTTATATAGCGCAACCTGTCACCCAAAGGGCATCCTGGCGCTTGCTTAGGGAACCCGTCCTGGTATTCCCCTGTGAGAGGCCCCGGCAGGGTATCCACAAGGTGAAAGCCAGACATCCCGCCGCGAGGGGCCGTTGTGGAGATTAAGCAAGCTATTGCCCAGAGTCGCAGAGCGTGAACCCGTGAGTCGAGAAGGCACCGGAGCGAGAATTATCGAGACCGTGGAATTTTTAGCCCAAGACCCGCCGAGGCGGGAATTGAACCCTGGTCCAATTCGCCTTCAGTTTATGTCGCAATTTCTAAACTGCATAAGATTGCTGCAGACATTCACCCAGAGAATGGTACATGGACATTTTCAAACTGGATATGGACATTCTTTGTTACTTGGGGCTGAAGACTACCGACGTTTCTATGTATACTACTGGTGATACTATTTACATGCTGTACTTGCATACAATGTGGTCCCATGATTTGCTCTATGTGCGTTACTGCTTGTACACCTGCCAAGAGAAGTGTAACGAAAGAACAACAAATGTTAAGCAAAGAGATTTCTGAAATGATGAATATAAATGTACGGGATGCAGATCTAGATTACCCCAGACAGACAGATGTCTTCAGCAAATGCTGAAAGGGTCGTCTGTGGTAGTTTAGCAAATCATTGAGTTAAGCATTTGCAGAAGACATACAGTTTTTCGACCTATATTGCCAGTTTTAAGGAATCCATTTTGTCTTTCTATCGGCCATTTTGTATGCCATGTGCTCTGTCCTACCTCCCTGTCAACTGCTCTTGAAATCTGCCTAGAGATAAGATATGTTTAGTCTCCTTTGCTTTGCACATGCCCAGTAAAGCTTACGGCTGTACCTAACTTGTAACTGTCAAGAGATGTCCACCAGAATTAGGTTACTGTCAGCCCTTCCCACTTTTTGCTAGCACACTCTCTGTATGACCTTATATGTATTTGAACCCAATACTCTGTGTCTTGTACCGCCTTAATTTCAGCCCCTGTGTGGGTATAAAAGGACCAAGCTCCTTCTAGTCAGTGTGCTACCTCATACTATACCGAAGGGTGTTGTGTGATTGTTGTTCCACATCAAGATGTTTAATAAATTCTTTGTCTTTTCTATTCCAGTTTCTGTGCCAACTTGTTACCATTGGTCTAAGGACTCTAAGCAGACAAGGGCGAATCCCTTGCACTAGTAGACCTGGCTGGGGCTTGCTACCACAACCCAGCATCATGTACTATTCCAAACACTGCACCAAAACCCAACCACTTATAACTTCACCCAGGTACTCTCCTTGCACGACTCTAACCTTTCAGTCAGTGCCTAAGCACTCATATAATGTTCCAGTGCTTAACACAAACACTGTTACAAACCCTTGTCCATTAACACCTTAGATGCGGTGCAAATATCCCTCCCCAGTGCTGCGCTGTCCATTGGAACTAGTGCTGAATGGACGTCCAATGGTCGTGCGCAGCACTGGGGAGGTAGTGCTGCCGTTGGCCAACGCCCCGACGCAGCACTTAAGAGGTTACACATGCAGACCTCTAATCACCTACACAGCAATCTTTACACCTTCAATTACAATTTCAATTAGTGATTACATAAGAAAGTGGTTAATGGTTAAATGGTTCTTATATACAATGTGTTTGTATAATAATAGAAAAGTATAATTTATAAATTTATTAAAATACATTTATTTATATTTATTTTTTAAAGATTTTTTATCGATTATTGAAATAATAATATAATGCCTGAAAAAGCAAGAAAGAGAAAAGGACAGAAAAAGGACAATTATTTGAATAAAATTTCACAACAAGTATTGGATGACCAATATCATGTGGGTAAAAAGAAAAAGTCTCCTGGTAAGGCAACAAAATAATTAACTAAATAACTTTCAAAGCCTAGAAACAGTGAGCAGATTGTCCAAAGTATAAAGAATGCTTCGACCAGAAAAAAGAATATGAATAAAAACAAAGGAGTAAATGGAAAATTATATACAAAAGACACAATGTATGGCTTAATAAGACAAAATCAATATAAAGAAATAAGAACAAAGATTTTTAATAATAGAGTTGTTTTAACTTGCTAAAAGATGTGAAAAAATATAAAAAGAGCACTATTTTATAAAAAGCAGAAGCATATTGAATCCACTGTTCAAAAGCTTTTGAATTTAAAAAAAAATGATTTTAGTTTTAAACAGAATTCGATCACTAGATAAACTAATCGATTTAATTAAGGCCAAAAGTAAGAGGAAAAGAGTAATTAGCAGAACTCATTTTTGTGAACTTTTTTTGAGTGAATGGAAACACAGTTCAAGTTCAGAGCCTTTCTTTAATGAAAAGAGTTATTTTCAGACCAATAATTTATTGCATGCAGTTGATACTAGTGGTCGAGGTATTGTGGTTAGAAATGGTTGTCCAATTGAGAAAGAGAAGATGGTTCCCAGAAATGCAGATGAAGTTCTAGGGAGACATCCTGAAGCCCCAGTGTACACTTGGGATTGCAGTAGTATTTGTAGTGTATGACAAGAATCTATTAATATTTTATACAATTTCTTACGAGAATATAGTAAAAAAAAGTGTTAAACAAAAGAATAAGATGTTGCAAGGACTAGATCCATGCAGAGTGAGAAAAAATACTGGTTTGCAAGGTTATTCTCTGGCTTGTCTTTCTAGAAAAGTATGTCAAGTGTTTTTCATCATTTCAGGATGTTAGCAGTACATCATTCTCAAATGCGGTAGTTAATCAGAAGGTTGTATTACGCATAAAGTCCAGCACTAATGTTGAATGATGTTTTGCGTGGGTCAGCATCAGATGTGAAGAAGGTTTGTGATGAAATTGAGTTTTGTTACTTTGGTCCTGAACAAGAAAGTGCAGAAACTGACAAATTAATAGAAGATGTGTTGAGGAGAATGTGCAACATACTACTACAAAAAAGTTTGAAGAACAAATTACAAAGTTTAAGGCGATTTCAGGTGAAAGGCAAAAATAATTTTGTATTTCTTGTCGGCGAACTCACTATAAAAATCAGACTCGGACTATTGATATGTATTTAAAAAGTGAAAGAGAAAATAATGATAAGTGTAAGGAATTTGCAAAGTATTTGTTGGTAGACAATTTTTTTGATTTGGGTTCTGATCAGCGTATTTGTAAATATTGTTATAACAAATTAGACAAGAATAAAATGCCAGCTAGAGCTGTCCATAATATTCTAGAGTTTGCAACTATTCCTCCAGAAGTGATAGATTTAAATATGTATGAGTCTATTCTGATTCAATGTGTGTACCCATTTCAGGCTATTGATCGTATGGAGCCTAGAACAGGTAAATTGCCTCCCACAGATTTACAGAGAGGGTTAAAAGAAAGAGTTGTATATTTCCCTCTAGATTTAAAGAAAAATATTGAAACTATTGGTGTAGAGAATGTAGAAAGTGAACCAATAGTTATTCTGGTTAATGGTGTTCCTAATGAGAGTAAGAAAATCTGGTAAGAATTAGTGGATGTTAGGAAAGTGCAAAAGGAAACACTGTATCTGATAAAAAACAATTAGTACTATAAAAATGTATATGTGTGAGAAGAAGAAATACTTTTAGGAGATGATACTGAAACGTCAAGTGGTCAAATTGAAATAGTGGACATGTCCAAAATTAAAGAAATCTATGAACATTAGAGTGTACATCCACTTCATTCGAAAGAAGTGATGGGGAATACTATTGAATTATTCAAAATGAAAAAAGAAAAGGGAAGTCCCATGACTGTATGGGAAAAAAGTTTCAAAGCTCGTTGTTTTCCGCAGTTGTTCCCAATAGGAATAGGTGGATGATACAATGACCGATCAGTGCAGATTCCTGCATCTGAATATTGGACAACAGGATTGTATGCAGAAGATCCAAGATTTTGACAACGTCTCGCATATATATTTCATCTTTTGTTTGAGAGTGACTTGTCTGGACTTTCATATGCAGTCAACCACATATTGAAAACAGGAGTACATCTTCAAAATGCTTCAGGAAAGGAATTTATGGATACAGTACATCAGAGAGATGATGATTTAGAATCTCAGCTGATTAATTTGATGGCATGTCAGCGTGGTACTAATACGTATTGGTACCGTTGTCATGGAGAAATTAAATGCATGCTGCGGAACCTAGGAACTCCTACGTGGTTCCTTACCCTAAGCTGTGCTGAATACGCTTCGGATAATTTACTTGAATTTCTTTGAGAGGCAAATTCGAATATAAAAAATATTGAATACAAGACACCTGGAGAATTATGCCCTTTGGATCCTGTTAATGTATGCAGATATTTCAATCATAGATTTGAAGCTATGATGTCTTTTATCTGCAATAAAAATAATCCTCCTCTTGGAGAAGTTGTGGATTTCTTTTGGAGAAAGGAGTATCAAGCTAGACGTGCTCCTCATATACATATACTGTTATGGATCAAGGATGTACCCAAAACCGGAACTGATTCGGATGATACTGCTTTGTCTTTTATTGAAGAATATGCCACATGTGCTATACCAAAAAGAACAGAAGACAACAACTTAAGACAACAAGTCTTACGATTCCAAAGTCATCTATGTGGAAAATACTGTTGGCGAAAGTACAAGTCTAAGGAAAAGTTTTATAACAAATGTCGTTTTGGATTTCCAAGTCCTGTAATATCCAGAGGAAGAGTAAACAGTTTTATGTCAGGTATGAGACATACCATCACTAGAAAGTCTCTAAACAATACGCACATTTTGAGAAGAAGTGAAGAATCAAAATACACTCCTGAAAAAACCTAATCTCGACCCTTGCAACTTCAACAACTATCAACCCATCTCACTACTCCCCTGGGCAAGCAAAATCCTCGAAAAACACATTAATACTGAGGTTCCGTGACGGTTCCGTGACGACTTGAACCCGTGTTTTCAAGTTTGTCGGAAATACATAAAATTAGTATCAGCGAACCGCAAATGATCCATTTAGTATATCCTAGTGTTTTCGCTACGCTACGAGCAAGAGCACTCCTTCCACTGACACATTTCTGATATACACACGGCATCCATCTTAGATCGTGGCCGCCATTTTTGTGGTTCCTTGCCCTCACATATGCAATAGCCTCTGATCATTTCATTCACTTCACTTTGATTAAAGACACGTAGCCTTAGCCGGAGATTCACCTCTTACATGACACGTGCACCTTAAACCAGATCACGCTGAAGCTGCATGACTCGACAAAGGCTGCCTCCTCTGCCCGAGGCCAGCCCACCTGAACTGGTTTTCCTGTCCATTGTACCTGATCATGATTAGGCGGCCGAAGCCGGTAGCCTTGCCCATTTACAACCCACAAACATCTCTTATCCCGTTTTCTATCTTCTGCACCTGGCTCTGCTCCTTTTCCTTCTGGGCCTTTATTAGGGGGAGGTAACGAACTTTACGATGAGGCGGTCCGGGTCTTGAATGCAATATTGACAAGGGATTGTGATGGACTGGTGGGAACCCCTCTTCGTGATGTTTGGTATCAGATATTATCGACAGTTCCTGTGTAACGCCAAATATTTATTGTTTAGAGACACAAAAGGTTTGGGAATGTACCGACATGTGAAATATTTGCCTAGAGCACAATTTTTGGTATATAAGGAGCAACCCTCAATGTACAAATCGAACAGTCTCCTAGATTCTGCCCGTGTGTAGATTCTGTGACTTCTGTGTCCCTGCAGTAATAAACCTTTGGTCTTTGACGCCACCATCGAGAAGCCCGTGTTTCTGTTCATTTGTGCACCAAGGCAGGTGGGACTCCGGGGTCTTTGGGTGTTGTACCCTGACACCTCTGGACGGAACCAAAAAGTCCAGAACTCCAATTGGCGCCCAACGTGGGGCGACGTCATTCGGTACCGGTCCAAAAGCCTGAAGAGTTCGAGAAGCTTCGTGTGAAGATTCCTGAGGGAGGCGCCCCACTTCATCGATCCCGGCATATCGCAAAAGTGGCCCTGAAGTTCTCTTCCACGAGGGTTCCCGTTCAGGACGGCTGCAGTGGGCCGTTGCCTTGACCGTCGCCCTGTCTTGGACCCGAAGTGGTGCAGTCCTTAGTACAGCGAAACGTGACGGGTTTCTCCTTGGTGACGTCTTCAGTGACTCAGTTAAGTATTTAGTGATAGCTAGCTGGTTACTTTTGTGAGGATTGTTAAAAATCCTTGATCGGTTCTTGGTTTGGTTTGGTTTCGTAAGATTATCACTAGTTGTTCTGGTTACGATAATCTATTTGGTTCAGTTTTGGGTATCGATACATCAGTTCGTTTTTGGTAGGCCTAAGTTCTTGGTTCAAGTGCACAATTTGTTCCGTGTTTGTTTGTTTTGTGTTCCGGACTGAGAATGGTAAGTCGGAAAATGTTGTCTTGTTTTAGTTGCAACAGTGACTCACAATTAGAGGATTCCTGTCTGGTTCCTCCGATTGGGACTCCCCTATATGACCTATATTGTAAGTATGGTGTGGGTCCTATAACTTATAATGAGATATGGGTCCGTTATTGTAAGAAGGATGGTGTCCTTAGCTGGCCACTGCATGGTAGTTTTGAACAAGAGATTCTCGACAATTTAGAAGCGAAATTGTTTAGGAAGAAAGCCCGGCCGGCAATGTTTGACTCTTTTCGTTATTGGCGGAAAGAATCCAAACAGAGAGAAATGAAAAGGTTGAAAAAAGAGCAAAAAGAACTAGAAGAGTTAACTCTAGAGCAAGCGACTAAGCAGTTGCAGGCTGACGAGTGTGAGAAAGCCATAGATGTAGCCATTAGAGAGCGTAACTTAGCGATTGACAAGTGCTATCCTGCCTTGCCATCGAAAATGGCTAAGATACTGGAGGATTCCGAAAACGATCCTCTGCTATCTTATCTGTTACGGTCGCCTCCACCGTACGCACAAGGTGCTGCGGCTCCACTTATACCGGATGTTCAATTGCCGGTTGCTGGACAACCTGGTGTTCTTGTTCCTCAGAATCAAGTTCCTATACCTCCTGTGGTGAATGTAAATGTTCCTACAGCTCCTCCTCTTCCCGCACTGCCCGCTCCTATACCTACCACTGTACCTATTGGTCCTCAAACTATTTTCCTCGATACTCCTACTGTTTCGTCATCTATTCCTACCTCTACTGCGTTCTCTATGTCTGCGAGTGTACTAACTCCACTTTCTGTTCGTCGAAGAATTACTGATTCTGTTACTAATATGCTGTCGCCTATATATAAAACCTTGATTAAGACTCCTACTCCTGACTCTGTTCAGAGACGGAGTCAGCTTCCAAGTACTGAGGAACGGGGAGTTTTAGACTCCACAGCTCTCAGATGGATTACAAAAGTTAGAAGATATAGTACGAAAGATGTGTTAGAGACATTTATGCAATGGGGAGAGCCAACGCAGCGATACGTCTTCGACGAGATGTGCTCGTTGTTGCGTGAGGAAATAGAAGAAGACGATGTCGAATCAGATTTGGAAGATTTAATTAAAATTCAAAAAGAGTTTGCTGCTGGAATGATAGTGGGCGATAATATAAAGGAAGCGATGGAACTCATTTTGAGTTTTAGGATTGATCCATCTCTTCGTTCCCCGAGAGATTTAGAGAAAGGTAGAATGAAGCCAAGTCGCCAATATCCTATGAGGGAAGTTCCTCCAATTTGGCGCGAGGCAGTACAACGTGATGATAATGCGGGTATTGCAGCTGCTCCAGCACAGTTCCAAAGAGTATGGATACATATTCCGTGGAAGCGAGCAGAAGTGTTAGCAGTGAAACAGGCCTTGCCAGATCCACGTAAGAATCCAGCCGGATATTACAAGGAATTGACACAGACAGTTGAGGCTTGTATAATGAACTTAGCCGACATTGATATGTTGTTTGGTAATGTAGTTCCACAACCAGTGTGGGCTAAAATTCGTAGAGAGGATCATCAGGCTGCTTTAGGTGGTGATTGGGCAGCTATCACTGCAGCAGATGCTCAACAAACAGGTGGTGCGAAACCCGAACCCCTAATTGCTAATCTTCCTGGCAGAATAATAGATTTAATGAAGACTCTGATGCCAGCATTGCGTGTTAATTGGGATAAATTATCCGCATGCAAGCAGAAGAAAGACGAAAGTGTCTCCGACTTCTTCACGAGGTTCGAAGAGACTTTTGTAGACCATAGTGGTCAGGATATGAGCACTGAAGGAGGACAGAGATTGTTTGTCGATAAATTTGTGCATAATTTGTTACCCGAATTATGCAATAAATTGAAAGACTCAGAAAGTGCGTGGGCTGTATCTACGACAGCGCAAATACTTGCGACTGCACAGTACTATGAAAATAGGGATAAAGAGGAAAAGGAGAAATCAGAGAAGAAAACGAAAGATTTAAAGACTAAAGTTCTTTTACAGCAGGCGTATCCGCCTCGCACGAATCAGACTAATATGCAACAGAATTCGTATCAAAAGACAGATTATAATTCGACCAGGCCTCAATACCAGTGGAATCAGTGTGCGTACTGTAAGAAAGAGGGTCACTATAAAAATGATTGTCAGATTTTAGCGCAAAATAATGCGGCAGCAGCTCAGAGAGGTCGTGGTGGTTTTGCACAGAATTCTAGAGGTCGGGGACGAGGTGCTATGCCTCCACAAACGAATGATCGTCCTTCTAATCACTTTGATCAACAAAATGTACAGTCAGCTCAACAGAATAGATCTCAGCAATATCTTGTTGAGGATTATTGTGAAGTTGAAGAGGGATTTCAACAAAATGGGTACTAGGACAGCCATGGACAGAGAGAGGGAGTAGTATCAGTTCCAGTGGATCAGAGTGGGCCTTATGTCGCAGTAGCAACATCAGGTGTAGTCGAACCGTTTCTGTTGGATACTGGTGCCGCAAAAAGTTCTATCATGCATGCGAAACTCCCTGGCGCACCTTTGTCTGGCTCAACAAATGTTTCCGTAGGTTTTTCAGGCGCCCCTGTGTACAACCCGATATCTGGTCCTTTGTCTATTTCTGTTGGACCGTGTCAATTGAAAGCACCCTTAATTTTGACGACAGGTTGTAATGAAAATCTGCTTGGTTTAGATTTGTTAAAACGACTATATGCGACATTGTACTGTTCTCCGGAAGGAGTACAGCTTACTTTGGGTAAAAGACTCACCTCTCCGATGTACTTGTCAATGGACAAACTCCCGCCGGAGCTACGTTCACTCCCTGATTCTCTTTGGGCGACTGGTCCCAATGATGTAGGTCTACTAGAGATTCCACCGTATGTAGTAACTTTGAAAGCGAATGTGAAATTTCCAAGAATTCCTCAATATAAAATATCGAATGAAGGTGAGCGTGCACTCTTATTGATTGTGCAAGATTTGATTAAAAAAGGTGTGGTTGAAGAAACGCGAGGAAATGTTTGTAATAGTCCTGTATTGCCGATTTTGAAACGAACAGATCCTACAAAGCCTCCAGTCTATAGGTTTGTCATAGACCTTAGAGAAGTTAATAAGATTGTAATTCCGCAGTTTCCTGTAGTGCCAGACATTACTGCCTTGCTAACATTGATTCCCGCTACAGCCAATTGGTTCTCAGTCATCGACTTGAAGAATGCCTTTTTCAGCATTCCGATAGCCGAGGAAAGCAGAGATATTTTTGGCTTCTGTTTAGGAGGTCGCAGTTTCAGATTTAAACGCGCTCCACAAGGCTACTGTGAAAGTCCATCTATTTACAGTCAAGCTTTAAAAAGCCAGTTAGATTCTTTTGTCCTTCCTCCAGGTTCTGCCCTAGTACAGTACGTAGACGATCTTTTGGTGGCTGCCGATGACAAGGAAACTTGCAAGGCAGCTACAATTTCACTATTGCATCATTTGTCTAATTTGAATCATAAGGTGTCACCTTCCAAAATGCAATATTGCTGCCAAGAAGTAACCTACTTAGGTCATCTCTTGTCAAAGGAGGGAAGGAAGTTGACCCCAGAAAGAATAAAAGCAATTACGCAGATGAGTGTTCCACGCACACAGAGGGAAGTACGTGCCTTTCTAGGTATTACCTCTTACTGTAGGCAATGGATCCCAAATTTTTCACTTTTAGCAAAGCCATTGGTAGCTTTGACTGGGAAAAATGTTCCGAGTCCGGTGCCATGGTCTGATGAATGTCAAAAGAGTTTTGCTGAATTACGAAAAGCTTTGTGTTCAGCTCCTGTATTGGGCACACCTGATTACAGTAAGCCATTCACGCTCTACGTTCACGAAAGAGAAGGTTGCGCGTTGAGTGTCTTGACACAGAAGTTTGGTGATAAACAACGCCCTTGTGCGTATTTCTCATCAACATTAGATCCGGTAGCTAGAGCATTGCCTAGTTGTTTGAGGGCTACAGCGACAGCTGCAGCTTCCATTCGACAATCTGCTGGTTTGGTGATGAACAATATGCTAGTGGTCATGGTTCCTCATGCAGTGGACACACTCATGAACCGAACGAAGACACAACACCTTACTAGTGCGAGATTATCTGGTTACGAGCTGACGTTATTAGCGAGTCATATTCAGATCAAAAGATGCAATGTATTGAACCCAGCAACATTGTTGCCGACTGATCAAGAGTCGAGTGATTCTGAGCCACATGACTGTTATTTCAAAACGGAGGAAGAGACAAAAGGTCGTATCGACTTGAGAGATACTCCTCTATCCGACCCAGATGGTACGCTGTATGTGGACGGGTCATGTTTTAAATTGGAGAATGGTGATGTGACTGCTGCCTACGCGGTAACGACTTTGAAGACGATTGTGGAGACTGCAAGAGTGAGTCAGAATTCTGCCCAAGCTGCAGAGTTAATAGCTCTTACGAGAGCGTGTGTTTTAGCTGAGGGAAAGAGAGTGAATGTGTTTACAGATAGTCAGTACGCATTTGGCGTGGCCCATAGTTTTGGCCGGTTGTGGAGAGAAAGGGGTTTCATTACGTCCCATGGGACTAAGATTCAACATGGTCAGCTAGTTAACGACTTGTTAGAATCTCTAACCTTACCGACTGAAGTTGCGATTGTGAAGTGCAGTGCTCATAAAGCAATCACGGATGATGTTGGTCGGGGAAATGCCTTTGCTGATGAAACCGCTAAACAGACAGCTAGAGACATGATGAGTAGAATGTATGTTGCTACGTCTGCAAGATGGATTGCTGAGTCTGGAATGTGTGAGGACACAATGGAAAGTGTGAAAGAGATTCAGAAAGAAGCGACTGAGGAAGAGAAACGCGTATGGAGAGAAAGTACGGGCAAATTGGACTCGAATGGATGTTGGATCGATTTGACAGAACAGCAGCGTTGGATGTTGCCTGATGCGTATGTGCTTGCAGTAGTGACGATGGCGCATGGAGTGGCGCACATAAGTTCTAAAGGGATATGTAAGATGTTAGCTCCGGTTTGGAAGAATGAGGGAATCAGTAAGTGTGCAGAGAGAGTGGTGAAAAATTGTATGGTGTGCTTGATGCATAATCCTGGCAAGGGAACTCCAACTCCAGCTGGTCATTTTGCTCCTCCTTCCTGTCCCTTTGAAGTAATACAGTTAGACTTCATTCACATGGAACGCTGCAACAATTTAAAATACGTCCTGGTGGTAGTTTGTGCTTTTTCCAGGTGGATAGAAGCATACCCACTAAAGGACAACACTGCTTTATCAACTGCCAAAATTCTTCTCAAAGAATTTTTCCCTAGGTATGGAATGCCACGGATTGTATGGTCAGATAACGGAAGTGAGTTTATAGGGAAAGTTATGCAGAGTGTGTGTGCTGGTCTAGGATTGAAACAAAAATTTCATAGTGCGAACCATCCCCAGTCTGCTGGTTTAGTCGAGGGTTACAATGGCACCCTCAAGCTTAAAATAGCCAAAATTCAAGCATCCACAGGTTTGGCTTGGCCAGACGCACTTCCTTTGGCCTTGTTATCAACGAGAGCAACAGTGCATTCTAGAATAGGGCTTTCTCCATATGAGATTGTATTTGGCCGCCCGGCAAATGTCTGGGGTGTGCCAAGGCCTAAACAATTCTGCTCCATTGAATATCCTATGTTGATAGACTATCTTTATGACTTGACTGCTAAATTAAGTCTTATTCATCAACAGGTTTTTGATGCTTTGCCAAAGCCTCCGGAGAGTCCAGGGCATCAACTGAAACCGGGTGACTTCATAGTGGTCCGGAACTTCGCGAGGACAAAGAATCTTCAGCCTCGCTACATCGGCCCCTTCCAAATCCTGCTGGCAACGAGGACAGCTGTACGTGTTGCTGGCCGGAAGAACTGGATCCACGCTTCTCACGTAAAGCGTGTTCCACTGCCGCTGCCCTACGACGACTGGGTGAAGAAGGGAATTGGTGCCTCCGAATCTGAAATAACTCCAAAATTTGTCCCTTTCAGCGATGCCGATTTGATTTCTGACACTTTGAAACGTGACTCTCCTCTTGAAAAGACTACTTTGAACATTGAACATTTGTCTCCAGCATCAGAAGAAACTTTGCCATCTGCGAACGTAAACTCTGCAACAGCTGCTAGTGATACACTATTTTCCGATCAAACAGTACCAGCAAGGAAAAGATACAACCTTAGAAGCCATAAAACGAACTAATAAAGCAGGCAACTGCATATTGTGATTTTGATATTTATATACATTGGACTTTTTTGCTTTTCAGCCAGGAAGTTTGCTATTGTTTATTGTTTTTAATAAATTGCCTTGCCGTCTGGGTAGCCGTAGGGTCGTGGCTGTGTGCCTAGTTTGAATTTGCAGGGGTCTGACACAAGGTCGATCTTTCTGTTAGTACTGGGAACTCCCAGGGCTGACAGAGGCATTTTCATCTACGTACACATCATCAGTGGTCGCGAGCGGATTGTAGAAGATGGAACTTCCTGCGCTGCAACGAGAAAATGTGATTTACGTTCGCAGAAACAGACTAAATAGAATTCTTCATAGCAAATGTTTCTTGATGCAATGTGCCATTACATTTTTGATTGTTTTAGCAACACTGGTGGGTGGAATTGTCTTTAGCATAAATTTGATTTTTGTGCCAGTATCTACAGTACCTCCCCTTGATCCTGCTATTTCTACTGTTTCTTCTATACACTCTTTTCACTCGTTTCCGGAACATGAACAAGCTCGACGCTCAGAATTCATTAATAATACTTTTGTACAGCTCTTGCACCAACACCAACTGGTAGTTAACACGACAGACTGTTGGGTGTGTGGCTTGATACCCCACACTATGGATAAAGGTATTCCCTATCTGGTTTTGCCTTTCAGCTACAATGGATCATTTCAGGCCCTTCAAACCATCTTTGCTTATGCTCTTGAGACCTATCCTCCACGCCCACCACGCTCCACTAAATATAACTCTGCCAACAAAGCTTTAGTCCAGGGAATTATTGACATGATCAAAGACGTCAATAATACTCCATCTTACCCTAGAGACGAATTGCGAGTATATTTAAGTTGGAATACTTCAGAGTATCGCCTTAGTTTAGGAGAAAGCAAGCGTAAAAGCTCAACTCCAATCTGGGTCGTACCTCACCGAGGTCAGGTCTGTTTGCAAGGTAATGGGAGAAATCCGAGAGCTCAGCTAGGGAGGAGTGAGTGCGTAGAGACTTATGTGTTTCCGGCTAACTCTTCCCCTGCCTTCCTTACTGCCAGGGGTACCTACTTCATCTGTCGAGACAGAGCTTATACATGGTTGCCTGCTGACTTTTCAGGTTCATGTTATATTGCTCGATTGTTGCCTCCGACATACACTGCTTCACCGGATTACCACAGAATAAGAGTAGCTAGAGGTGTTTTCAGTAAGGAAGATACCGCTGGTCAGGAAGCTGGAGACTTCTTCAAAGGCTTCCTTCCGTTCTGGGGGCCTATGGCCAATAGTAGAAACATACGTCAGCTAACACGGGTAGTTGAATCTACTATTACCGAAACTGCTGGTGCCCTTAGCAATCTGACAGCTGAGCTTCAGGCGGATAGGCTCATGACATTGCAGAACCGTATGGTTCTAGATGTTATACTTGCAGATCGAGGTGGGGTATGCAGAATGATCCAATCGAGCTGCTGTGTCTTTATTCCTAATAATGCTCCAACAGTTTACGAGGCGATCTCTAAGTTGCACAAGATTTCGGACTCCATACATGTAGATGAGGGAAACTGGTCCTTTATGGAGTGGGTTTGGACTCTGATCTCAGCGTGGGGATGGAAGGTTCTAATGGTCATTGGTGTCATCTTAATATTACTATTCTCATGTTGTCTGATTATCCAGTGTGGTCCTGCTCTGTGTAGTCTTTGTGCTACAACCTGTTTTAGGAAACCACCTGCATTTGGAGAAAAGACACGAGAAAGGATGATGATACAACAACATGTCACTGACCTGATGAGCATAGAACTAGATTCAGACATAGATTGAGTAATTGCCTATGTAAGGGCAAAAGGAGGGTCTGAGGTTCCGTGACGGTTCCGTGACGACTTGAACCCGTGTTTTCAAGTTTGTCGGAAATACATAAAATTAGTATCAGCGAACCGCAAATGATCCATTTAGTATATCCTAGTGTTTTCGCTACGCTACGAGCAAGAGCACTCCTTCCACTGACACATTTCTGATATACACACGGCATCCATCTTAGATCGTGGCCGCCATTTTTGTGGTTCCTTGCCCTCACATATGCAATAGCCTCTGATCATTTCATTCACTTCACTTTGATTAAAGACACGTAGCCTTAGCCGGAGATTCACCTCTTACATGACACGTGCACCTTAAACCAGATCACGCTGAAGCTGCATGACTCGACAAAGGCTGCCTCCTCTGCCCGAGGCCAGCCCACCTGAACTGGTTTTCCTGTCCATTGTACCTGATCATGATTAGGCGGCCGAAGCCGGTAGCCTTGCCCATTTACAACCCACAAACATCTCTTATCCCGTTTTCTATCTTCTGCACCTGGCTCTGCTCCTTTTCCTTCTGGGCCTTTATTAGGGGGAGGTAACGAACTTTACGATGAGGCGGTCCGGGTCTTGAATGCAATATTGACAAGGGATTGTGATGGACTGGTGGGAACCCCTCTTCGTGATGTTTGGTATCAGATATTATCGACAGTTCCTGTGTAACGCCAAATATTTATTGTTTAGAGACACAAAAGGTTTGGGAATGTACCGACATGTGAAATATTTGCCTAGAGCACAATTTTTGGTATATAAGGAGCAACCCTCAATGTACAAATCGAACAGTCTCCTAGATTCTGCCCGTGTGTAGATTCTGTGACTTCTGTGTCCCTGCAGTAATAAACCTTTGGTCTTTGACGCCACCATCGAGAAGCCCGTGTTTCTGTTCATTTGTGCACCAAGGCAGGTGGGACTCCGGGGTCTTTGGGTGTTGTACCCTGACACCTCTGGACGGAACCAAAAAGTCCAGAACTCCAATACCTCCCTAACCAGGTTTTTCAAGAGCAACCATCTGCTGGATATTACCCAGACTGGCTTCCGTCCCAAGCATGGTACAGAGACAGCCCTGGTGGCGGTTACAGAGGAGGCAAGGCAGATCTTAGATCAGGGAGGAGCAGTGGCAGTGATCCTCCTTGATCTGAGCGCCGCATTTGATACGGTGAACCATCAAATCCTCCTCCACCGCCTACTAAGTCTGGGAATATCAGGAGAAGCCCTAGCCTGGCTTAAGTCCTTCTTAAAAGACCGTACTTTCAGTGTCTTCGAAAGAGCCTCAGTCTCCTCAAGCAAGCCTCTGGGGTGCAGGGTGCCACAGGGCTCCTCACTTAGCCCCACGCTTTTTAACGCATACATGAGACCACTGGCAGAGATTGTTCGTCCGCATGGCATTATGATCATCACCTATGTGGACGACACCCAGCTGGTGGTCTCCCTTACGCACAAGGACAGCCAGCAATCACAGAACAACTTGATTCCCTGTCTGGAGCAGGTAAAGAGCTGGATGACAAGCTCATGCCTAAAGCTTAATGGGGATAAGACCGAGCTGATGCTCCTCAGCCCTCTGGCCCCCTTCACCCTAGAGCTTCTGTGGCCCCCCAGCCTACGCGCCCCCCTGCACCCAAAGACAACATAAAGAGCCTTGGAGTATGGCTAGACAAATCCATGACATTTACTATGCAAGTCATCAAATTGTCAGCAACATGCTTTGTCCTGATTAGACAGATGAAAAAAATCCTGCCACTCCTCCCTTTTGAGGCAAAACAGGTAGTTATCCAGGGCCTGATCCAGTCTTGTATAGACTACAGTAATGCTCTGTATTTGGGGACCCCAGAATACTGCCTAAACAATCTTCAGCGGATCCAGAACTGCGCTGCATGCACCCTTCTCGGAATTCCCTGCAGAAACCCCATAGGGCCTGGTCTGAAAACTCTGCACTGGCTCCCTGTTAGGGAGAGGAATAAATTCAAGGCCATGTGCATCACCCACCAAGCCTTCTGGAAATCTGGGCCGGCGATCAATTACTTCTTTATCACCCCCTACCATCCCAAAAAAGAACTCCGTTCATCGAAAGCCTTCCCAACTGTTGTCCCACAGAGATGAAGAGCCAGATCAGGAGGGCGCTGCTTTTCCTATAACGCATCCAAGTTATGGAACTCTCTCCCCCTCCATCTAAGGTCCAACCCTAACCCACTTACCTTTCGCAAACAACTGAAAACCTTCCTTTTTAACCAATAAAATCTCTAAATAACTCACCCCCACCAGCGATCCACCCCAGCAGAAGTTTTCTTTACTTACCAGCGCCTGGACGCCTCAGGGCAGCTGTTCGCGCTATATAAAACTCCTTTCATTTCATTTCATTCATTCATTATAATCTGGTTATTCTCTCAATGTAGAATGCTAATATGGATATTCAGTACGTTGCTGATAATTCCATTGCTGTTGCTCGGTATGTAACATCCTACATTACAAAATCAGAAAAGACAGAATTGAATGAAATGTGGGAAGAAATTTCTCACGAGAAGATTCTTTGTAAGAAATTATGCAGTTTCAGGTTGAAGAAGTTATTCCATCAAGAAATTGGAGCGTATGAATGCTTAGATTGGTTATCATCAGCAGGTTTATACTCAAAATCTAGAAGAATCATTTGGGTGAGACTAGTTCTTTATGCAACGCGAAACCAAGTACTTAAATGTGTACAAGAAATCGAATATTTAGCAGAAAAGGATCCGTAAAGTACAGATATTGTCAAAACAAACTTGTTGGACACATATTATCCAAATAGAAGTCATCATCTTGAGAACATATGTCTCTATGAAGTGCTGCAAAACTACACTTTTAAACAGAATACTACAGAAAACATCAATGAAGGATGTTTGGTGAAACAAAGGAAAGGAAATTTGATTAATCACAGAAAACTGAGTTGTGACACTCCTGATAAAATGGAATTTTACTACTTAGCACTTTTGTAACTGTTCAAAGCATGGCGTTCAGAATTGGAATTACTTGGAGATTTTCATAGCTATGAAGATTCCTTCAATGCTTGGAAAGATACCATTGAATGTACTGTTTTAGCAAATTATCTGAAAATTTTGAATGATGAAATTGATCAAGAAGCTACTATTGCAGCTGAGATTGCTAGAGACAGTGCTCAAGACAGTCAAAGTTCTGCTCCAGAGATTCAAGATATACTAGGACAACCTATTCTTGAAAATGAAGCAGCAATCGCCATGAATGAAGCGGAAACAGTAATGCATCAAGCTCAAGAAGATAATATGGACTTAGGAAATTTGGAAGAACAACTAAATGTTGAACAGAAAGAAATATATCAGCAAGTGAGACAACAGATTGACCATGGATGTCTTCATGAAAAGAAAGTATACACATGCTAATCTTTTCAACCTATCCAAATGTATGTGAGTGGTCAAGCTGGAACAGGAAAACATTTCTTAATTATAGTATTGACCAGTTATCCACAGAAAACAACTTACCACATGTATCTTGTGTTGTGACTGCTCTAACTGGATAGGCAGCACACAGCATTAAAGGAATTACATTGCACTGTTTACTTATGCTACCTGTGGAGCATGAAAACAAATTGGAATATTATAAGCTTTCTGGAGAAGCTTGTTATGAAGTTTCAAGAGTGCTAAAGAAAATTAAACTTCTGATTATTGATGAGGTAAGCGTGATCTCGAACTTAATGCTTGCCTTTGTACATTTAAGAATGCAGCAAATTCTTAAAACGGAGTACGATGTCTTCTTTGGAGGAAATATGTCATAGTTTTTGGAAATCTACTGCAACTTACTACCGTAGAAGGACAACCAGTATTTAATACACTTGTGCATGAAGAAACCAGAAAGTGTATTGGAAGTGTTGGAAACGTTACTATTTGGTCATATTTTGAATACAAAGAACTCATTACAAATATGCGACAGGCGAATTATGTTGACTATGGAACTATTCTTCAAGATATAAGAATTGAAGTACTGACAGAACATGACAAACAAGCTTTACAAAGTCGACTACTTTCGAATTTGTTTCCAAATGAAAATATAGTTCCTGAGAAAATATATATGAAATTGCAGAAAATAAATCTATAATCTGCTTAATGCCAACACTGTGCAAGTGTTCTATATTCAATGAACAACTTTTGAACCTAGAAAATGAAGAAATAATAAAAATGGAAGCCATTGATAAAATAGAGAACGAACGAAACACTATTATTTTGACGGAAAAATTGAAAACAAAATAGGATTCTTTAGAACAATCGATATCTAAAACTGCTGGCTTAGAAAAAAATCTATATGCATGTGTAAACTGTCGGGCAATTTTAATGCAAAATTTGGATGTAGAAAAAGGTTTAGTAACTGTAGCAATAGGTAAAGTTGTGGATTTTGTTAATAATGAGAATAAAGATGGAATTTAATTTTTAAAAATCAAATTTGATCAAATTGAAGAAGGAAAAAAAAATTGGTTGTTGTTCAGTTAGTTTTTTGCTTGTTAAAGATTTCTATGTCCGTAGAAAAAAGTGTCCACTTTCTCCTGCATATGCAGTGACTATTCATAAATATCAAGGATTAATTGTAGACAGTGCTTTGGTGAACATTGGAAGTACCGTTTTTAAAGAGGGTATGGCATATGTTGCTTTGACCCAAGTCAGAACTTTATCTGGTTTGTTTTTGATTTATTTTGATGAGACAAAGATTACTTCTGATGCAAACTGCGTTAAAGAGTATAATAGGTTAAGAAGAGCGCAAGCTCCCAATTTAGGTCAATATCCTGTATTTGTAAAGTGTGTGGTAGGTCGAAAAAGAAGATATGAGAATATCTGTAGTGAAATTATAGAGAAGGAAAAAAATCAAGATAATGTTTAGATTGCAAGCAAAAAGGAAAGGACACTGTTGAAGAGATTGTTGGTTATCAGTTTGAAAATAGTTCAGGTATCAAATGCAATGCTAATGTAGTGGTCAATGTTGTTTTTTTGCGATAACAAATATGGAGAATCAGGAAAAAAGATTTTGTTCCTTGTTGCATTGTATTTATGAAAAATTGAGAACTGATAAAAGTAAAATGCAAAGCGTTTCTGATATTCACTATCTTTTGGATATATGTTCTGGTTCTACACAATTTACACAGAATATCCAACAAAATGCTCAGGAATTTCTAATATATATGCTTGCAGTATTGGAAAATGAAGGACTAGAAATTGAAAATATTTTTGGCCTTCATTATAAATGGGAACATCAATGTGAAAATTGTATGTTTACATCTAGCCCTAACATAGAAACTGAAGCATTTATATATATGACATTACCTAGTTACAGCAGTAAATCAAAACATGGAGTGTAGCCAAT
The DNA here is from genome assembly GCF_964263255.1 of Lissotriton vulgaris. NCBI lineage: Eukaryota > Metazoa > Chordata > Amphibia > Caudata > Salamandridae > Lissotriton > Lissotriton vulgaris. The sequence continues at coordinate 61,727 of NW_028251401.1, read as the reverse complement.
TCAAATCAGACATGTTGTCAACATTATTAATACAAAGATATGGACTTATATAATTTTAATGATACAACGTTGTACAGCTGATGGAAGAAAATTGGAAACTTTAATAAAACATTTTGTAGCAAGTCAACTATCAATATCAAGAACAACTTTTGTAACATTAACAATAATTTTCCATGATGGTCCTTCTACAACATCTGGACATTACACTGCCTATTTAAAATGCGAAAAAGGGATAGACATATTGTAATGATCCTCAATTGGTTTTTACACACTGTTTGCCTCACAAATTACAAAATTCAACCTAATATTTTTAAAGCCAAAGTTTTAGGAACATAATTCGGCCTCTGAGGAATATGTTAAAATGTATTATTATGATTACTATGGGACAATTTCAGTAGAATAGATTTCAGGAATACCATTTGGCCTAGAGTAAAGGTATTAATTTCAATTATGGACTTTTTTTGTACATTCTCACAGCATATATCTTTAAAGAACATCATTTATAGTGTATAGAAATTGAAAAAGAATTCTTTATTGAAGTATTATTTGAGTTCTTTTTTATTCATGCAAGAAAATTCTCTTGGAAGGAAGCATTTCATATATCTGTGATTTGTATTAAATGGTATGTAATTGATTATGTAATTTTTATGCAATGTTCAGAAATAGTTGAGTATATTACGAATATTTTAGATGTACTTTTTTTTAAACAATCGTTATGATTTTTATGTCCCTGTTATGTGATGAGTAACATTGAAATCACTGTTTGTAATGAAATTTAATATATTCAGAGAACAGCAGAAAAGGCAAGGAAAATATTTTATATAATGTTAAAATCATGTTGTGTATTGAATATTATATATTATAATTGTATTTTTCTTCTCTTTCACAGATCCTAATTCTAAAATATGAAATTTTCAGAAATGTAAATGATAAAATTATGTCATGTCATGAATGATGTAATATGTGACATCATCAGCAGTGGATTGCGGGTGCGCGATATATAGTTATTGCAACTAACTATATATGGAATTTCATTGGGTTTTATGTCAATAAAATGTCCAGCTAACTATATAGGAGGAATTTCAATGGTTTTCTATATGTTAATTCCTAACTATATAAGGCCTAAAACCTATGGTTTTTTAGTGAATTTCATTGGTTTTTTAAAGGCTAATTCCTAACTATATATAGTGTATAACCTATGGTTTTTTCAGTGAATTTCATTGGTTTTTTAAATGCTAATATATAGATATGTAAGGGCAGAAACCTATGGTTTTTTCAGTGAATTTGCAAGGTTTTGAAAATGCTAATTCTATTAGCGGATAACGTTTAAATATGTTACTATCCTTGTGGGACCACCTGAGCAGCCCTAGGGATCCGATTTTTGATGCATGAACGATGGTTGGGTGCACAGATTAATCGGTATGAGAGAAACACATCGACTATAATAAATGGTGACTACTATTTCACTGATTCAGCTTATTTTAACCCGATCTTTTTTATTCCACTTCATTAAAGTCCAGACTAAAACGTTGCTACCACTTTGATCCACTAGAAACCACGGTTAAATTGATCGCCACTTCTGCCCATTCTGAATTCAGAACACGCCCAAGTACATGAACTGTAAAATAAAGTAGCGTGTTACCCTGATAATTACACAAACAAGTATTTGCCCAATATGTCCTCGTATCCTTGGATACCCTAATTTCAGCGACGAGGTTCAATTTGTTTTGCATAAATAGGAGGTTCCGCGGTTGCCTCCCGCCCAGGAGCCCCGACAGGGGGCAGGTTGGTGCGCCTCTGGCATATTGAGGAAATTATCCAATTAGCAGGAGGCTTGAGGAAAGTTGCACGGCACATCGCAAGGCCCAATTATTGACTGGCGGCTCTAATGCAGATTAATCAGGGATTGGCATTGTGCACCACGAGCCGAGGGAAGTGTACAAACAAAGGCAACAGTTTCCTTCGTTGACAACACGTGTGGAAGCCGCCACTGGCCTCCCTGTGAAACATCTGACAGATGTATAAACAGGGCTGCACGGTAAACTCTCCTGAGTTTTTAAAGTATTGTGTGTTCGATTTTCTTTTTGGGAGGTGGTGGGGGGTACACTTTAAATGCTTTTCATTAAAGAGATGGACGAACCCCTCCCTACGTGCAGTCAGTACAGATGCCTCTGTTTAGTTTTCAGAATTTCGGTTTTAAAAAACGGCATAATTTAATAAACATCGAAGGAATAGTTGCAGCTGGTAAACGGCACAATTCCCTACAAGAAAACATCTGACGTTATCGTTTGGGCCACTGAATGGCCAGAAACGTCTTCGGGCTGAAGTGAGCTGACACAATGAAATTGCGAATGATACCTGAGCGGAAAGCTGCATTTTCCGCCGGGGTTAAATAAATAGGTGTATTATTTAGTAAATAGCTTTGTGAGCAATGCCCCATCAGCACAGACAGTATAAATGTTGTACCAACAGGGAAATAGAAACACTCTTTTAAGGTGGAGAGCATTGTCTGGAACAACCGCCCCTCCCCCTTACACTTCTCGGACACCAGCCTCATTTCCACGCCTCCGCCAAGTGCCCGACCTACGCCTGCCTACAGGATGAATACACCACTGCAGGCAGTAGTACACTAAGAGACAGCGTGTGCTCCGCCCAGATGGGACCAATCCAAATGCACTGTATTGAATCCTTGCAAAACGTCACCAATACGTATTGTTTCTTCATCATAGTCCGCATTGTAAAAGGCGCAGCATTGCACTAGCTTTCAAAAAGATTCAGATATCCGTACGTACACGTTTTAAGGCGCTATTAATGCGTTAAGTTCGCATTAATGAAATCTATTCGTCTGTTTGTTCCCTAAATTCACACTCCTGTGAACCCGCAGACAGTTAACACAGCCCCACACTCACACGGCCAATGTAGGACTTTTGTTGAAGGACTTCTGGCTGCGTCGCACTGGTCTGACAAGCAGGGTGCAAACAGATCTCTGCAGTAAACGACTAACCCGCTGAGTTGTCTTTAACAAACTCCCTTTTCAAATGGGCTACTGCAGTGGTTTCCAAACTTTTTTGACCCATGGCTCCCTTGACCTAATTGGCAGTTGGCCGTGGCTCCCCACCGTTTTTTTTTACCGGTGGGCGGGAGGGGGAGGGGGTAAGAACGACCGCGGGAGTACTTACTGGTGGCTTCCTAAAGTAATTGAGATGTAATACTGAAGGTATTATAATCACACTTACAACAAGCCAGGACTATTGGCTTTACTTTATCAATGCTTGTTAGTTGCATAAGATAAAATAAATAATCAACAACTATGGCTTTGTTGTTATAATATTGAAAATGCTTCAGTTGTGACATGATGAGACTGTCAAAGAAACATAACTAGTATTTTCGATTTTACATCAATTTCAAGGATGAGTGGTACTGCTGTAGAATTAAGATTCTTTTTCACCCTGATGGTGAGGGCAAAAATGGAGAGCCAGAAAGAGTCTGAAAAGCAGGTGCTGAGAATGAATTCCCAGTGTGCACTGGCAGGACACGACCCACCTAAACTGACTTAAAGCCCTGCATTTGGCATTTTTTTTCCCCAGAGTTTTATTCAGCGCAAACTGGACCCGAAGGTATCAGAGCGCTTTACATTTGTTGCGATGGACACATTCAGTTTTTGTTCAGAACTGGGGAGATATCGATATGCCCCTAGATTGCAATCACAGGATGTTGAGCATTCCAGCTGAGACTCAAACCTGGTTCGAGGTCGACTGTTCTAGCTTTGCCAGAGGCCACATCCTCTCCCCAGTTGAGAAATCACAGATGCTTAACCCACATGCGCAAGTAAAAGTGGATTATTCGAACAACCACAAGTTGCTGGGGAAGTAACCAGGTTTCATTAATCTATGCTGGCATTTACGGAATTGGTTATTATTATTACTTACTCGTGATGTCATTTGAGATGTCATCAGTGATGTCATCAGTGATGTCACTAACCATGTCATGAATGATGTAATATGTGACATCATCAGCAGTGGATTGCGGGTGCGCGATATATAGTTAGCGCTTATAACTATATATGGAATTTCAATGGTTTTATGCGAGTAAAATAAGGTTTTGTAAATGCAAATCCCTAACTATATATGGCCTAAAACCAATGGTTTTTTCATTGAATTTTCAAGGTTTTGTAAATGCAAATTCCTAACTATATATCCACTATAACCTATGGTTTTTTCTGTGAATTTCATTGGTTTTTTAATAGCAAATATGAAAAGCATAAAAAAGTCAAGTACGTGATAGATGAAAACATTTTCGTATTTATGCACGCTGATGTGCTTTGAACGCTGCACCCCCCCCCTCCCCTCTTTTGTCTTAGTAGTACTCTCTCTTTGCAGATAGTGAACGGTAGTTAACGCAAGCCTTTCCCCCCTTTTTAATCCGTCGTGCCTGCTTGTCTCTCCATTTGATTGATTGTTGTCCAAGCATTTACTGTTTTAGAATTGGTTCTCTTTGGATCATTCTCTATTTACAAACAAGCACAAAGTCGCAATACTCTGTTTAGTCTTTGCAGATAGTGAAAAATCGTGTAAAAAAAATAAAAGTAATCGAGCAAAATCAGTAGGCCACTAATTGGATCTCTTTTTGACCTCGCTAAAATAGAAATATTAGGAACAACCATACATGAGAAATACGAAAATAGTGAGATGAACTGAGCTCCACACCATGAGGGCTGCAAGACAGCTCGGCTCCATCACCCATCCCGCACAAAATAACGACAAACCCTATGCAAATATTAAAAATATAGACAACACACCAGCAAAGAAACAGGGTAAAACATTTTATTAAAAAACTATTTACATAACGTTGGTTTATAAGATGATATCAGTAGTGGACCGATGTGTGAATAGATCGAAAGCAGCACAAGGCTCCAAGATCCGGATGGCAAGCTCCTGGATGTTGGGTGCCATAGTTTAGAGTTCTGAATTTGAGCCTTTTTCAATGCCTGTGCTTTGTTGAATCAAACTGGCGGCTTGACACAAAGCTGACTCAAGCGTTGCTACTGATGCTATGCAGACCAAAACTGGTTTTCAGTTTGTACATTTTTCTAGATTTTTCAATCCAAGTTTGGTTGACTTTGTAGAACGATGGCTTCAAATTTTCAACATACGGTGTGGTGGCGCTGACTGGGAGGGGGCGCTTCGCTCCTGCCCCCTCCCCAAGTAAGATTTTCATACGTGAAAGTACGTTAATGGTTTTGGTCCCTGAGATGCTTCGATGTCACTGCCATTCTCAAATAGCATAAGTTCTGGATGTTGGGTGCCATAGTTCAGAGTTCTGAGCAGCGCTTGTAACACTGTCTGAAGCTTATTTCCACCTACTGCAGCTTCACTATTCTCAAAGTAAGTGAGTGTCGTTTGTGGACCTGACTGCATTAGAAAACTTGGGCGGTGTGATGGCCATGGACTCGGAGAAGACGCTTGGCTCCGACACCCTCCCCAAGTCTTATAGCACTGGTGTAGCCTGAGATCGCCCCCGACATAGGCGGCCGGCTCCCGGGGTCCGGCGGAACTTTTTGCCTTTTGATGACTCTTCAATTCTGGACCTTGTCCCACAATCCGTTTCACCTGAAGACAAGCTGTAGTGGGGCGCCCCTTTACCGTTTTAGTTGCCATTCCGCCCGCTTTTGCTACACTGTGCCCCTTCCGCCATTCAGCTGTTTACCGCCCGCTCTTGCGACTACAGCGTCTCGCTCATCATGTAGTTGAGTTGCTCCCGCTCTTGCGGTGCAGCGATAGGCGGCTGCCACAGGACTCTCAAAATGGCGGCCGGCTCTTCGGTTTTGGGCCTGGTCCACTAAAATGGCCCTGGGACACCTTGGAACTCGGACGCTTCCCTGATAGGGCTTGGGTCCCATTCTCGAAAAGCGTCCCCTCAGCTGTGAAGATTCTACAAAAGTCTTGGGGGCCTCCGACTCCCGCAGGCTTCTGGTGGGGAGCGGCTGCCATGATTGCTCGTGGAATGGCCACGACGGAGCTACGAGATGGTAGTGGTCTCATGCTGACGCCAGCTTTAGTCTGAAACATCCAGAAACACTGTAGACTACCAATTCGATCAGTTCCGGTAGCGCCCCAACATGACCCGGAAGAGAAGAACTTGCCCTCCCCTCTTTGACTGATGGTTCTTGTTGCCTTTCCCCTTTGTTGTCATTTAACAGAACTTTCTGGACTGCTGAAAGGGGTTGTGTTCTGAACGCTGGTTGGTGGAGACATTTTGACTATATTCTTGACCTACGTTGTCGCGTAATGCGTTATATGACACGCCGCGTTAGCGCACCCGGAAGTGATCCGAGGCGCGGCGCGCAGCGCGTAACGTAAGCATAACAGGTCATGTGACTTGTTAATAAAACTTTTCATTGGTTCATTTTACTTTTGTTAATTTAATGATGAAAAGCTTGGTCATATGACCTAAAAATTACGCTTTTTATTGTTTTCGAACAATATTTTTTTTTCAAACATATGTTATAATATTCCAGGCTAATGTACTTTCCCGGAAAATTTACAACTGTCTTGCAAGTAAAATATATTCCTTTTTCGAGAAAAAGGGCGTTTCTTCCTTCCATGACGGAACCGTTGAGTAAAAGAGATTCGGCCTGCTGTCTTAGTCGCCGATACGCCTGATTATCAGATTCTTATCGATCACTTTATGTTGCAGACATGAAAAACACAACTGCCCTTGACCATTTATCTTTACTGCGTTCCTACATATTATACCTTTTATCCGTCATGTAATTGGACTGCTTTATTTCACTTGCCTTTTACTGATTCGAAAACAGTGACTAAAAGTAAAAACTTTACCAATGTAAATACTACTACCGTGTTTTGTTTTAAAAACCTTTATTGTGAAAATGTCAGTATACAAATACGGGCCTATAACCACGTGGGCCGGCCACGGAGCAAACTGAAATCGTATATGATGAGGAGACATTTACACTGTAGAGGAACGTAACGAGCGGGCCATTAGGTTGCAAGAACTAAGGTGTCTAACAGTTGCGGAATCGGTGGACATACATTTTGTAATTAAAATAGGACAGGGCCACTTACAATAACATTTTCTAGATATACATTTGCGGGCAAGGAGTTACGAGTCCCATTTATACCGGCGCCATTTTGGGCGAGGCCGGGCAGGTCCAAGATATAGTCAAAATGTCTCCACCAACCATCGGCCAGACCAGAACCCCTTTCGGCCCTTTATGCTACAAGATGGTGTCTTCCATTCAGAAAATATTGTTGGCAGCATTTTGAAAGGAAACAGAAACAGCCGTTCTCCTAGTGAGTTTCACATTGTTACATTTAGGAAGAATGTTGAAGAGTAGTATGTGGAAAATCTGAAGCCATTTTTCTACAAACTCTCAATCAGACTTGGATGGAAAAAAAAAACATGAAGAATGTACAAACTGAAAACGAATTTTTGTCTGTATAGCATCAACAGTAACGCTTGAGTCAGCTTTGTGTCAAGCCGCCATTTTCATTCAATCAATAGCGTCCCCCTGCACACATTCAGGGACCTGGTCGTGTCTTCAGATGAAACGGATTGTAGGAAAAGAAGCAGAAAGGAAAAGGCAAAAAGTTCCGCCGGACCTCGGGAGCCGGCCGCCTATGTCATGTGCGACCTTTGGCCACACAAGGGCAATAGTGAAGCTGCAGCAGTGTCATATGGATACTTCATTACATATATTGCGTTAAGTTAGCATGAGTGTATTACATGTTTAAACAGCCGGTTTGCCTTCGGCTTCAGTTTTGCACACGACACATACTTGTTGTTGTAGCTTTCACCCTAGAAGCGGTGAGGTGGTTTATTTGAGAATAATATGTTATTTCTATGCTATCAGCTTTGCCTGGTACACTTGGTACAACTGTCTGCACACTGAGAGCTGCACACTCTAAGATTAACCTAACACAAGGTTGCTGGGAGGCCTGATCCTCGCACCACATTAGACATAACACAAATATAGTTGATGCCAACATTTTGGGCTCTACGCGGGTTTAAGATAGAGTTACACGGAATGAACGTAGACACTTGGTGCTGCGCATGAAGAGAGCTGGTAGCTGTTGATGTGAACTGCTCCTACTGACATTGAGAGGTATGGGGCCGCCCTGCTAAAGCCCGAATGAGACCTTCATATATATAAAATAATATGCTAGATAGGGTGCGCGAAATATAGGTGCTATCGATTTCTATAGTTTTTGCATTATAACATGCTAGCACCTTTTGCTTACTATGGATTAGTGACTATGCTGCTGACTCTGATTATTATAATCTGCATTTTGGTATTATACAAGATACTGCGTTTGAGAACTTTGCATTGAATAATAAATATTTCAAACTTGCACTTGTGTTCTTTGACTCTCAGTTTTGGTTTGAAATGATTATATAACGAAAGAGTGTTCATGTGTTCCACGATTCCTGAGGTATTCTAAAGATCATGTTCTGGTTTGTCTAAGACATGGATCATTCCATAATGATCCATGAGACACTGTAGCTAGCTAGGTAAGGGGATTTCTGACACTGAGATGAGTTTTGGATCATCCTAACTCACTGAGGTTCTAGATCTCTATGCACAGTTCTGTGGGAGAACGGAAACCCTGCTACATGGCGCCCAACGGTTTGGTTGGCCTTAAAACATGACACTCGAGTAGTATATCATTCATACCTTGACACCTTCATTCCCGTTTCCGGTAAACGGTGGTGTCGGAAAACCTACCTGTTTTTGAAATAGGTCTTTTCAAGCTTGAATTCTTTTTTAAACGGTTTCTTTGAATTACTACCCAGTTGTGCTACAAAGTGTTCTTTGTCTTTGTTAACTTCCTGTGCTACCATGGCCGTGGACATAGCTCAGCATAGCCGCGTCGCGGTTCGCGACCACTTGAGGGCATATAATGTCCCTGCGGAAGGTTTGGCTGTGGTTCTAGTGGTGAGTGCGGAACATGCGTACCCGTACGAATTGTTTTATTCCTGGGAGATGTTTCCGGAAGTAAACGCTAATTCGGGCGTCTACCACTCATACACTGCCTCGGCTGTTCCGGCGGCTTATGCTCCGTACAGAGCACTGGAAGTACCTATAGATGTTTGGCAGCACGGAGTTTGGTTTGGTGGCGCCCTACCCCATTCTTTAACGGCTCCGAGGTTAGGTCCGTTGTCCATTGCGGGCACGGCCTGGCCCGCCTTGGGTGGATTTACTCCACATCCTAATCGCGCCACTTGTAATGTGGGTGATCTGCGGCGACTGCATGATGTCGCGGTTGACGTGATTAGAGCGCTTGTTCATTACATTGGTCGTAATATACATGGCGCAGCCCCCGCAGGTGCGCAGCTTCGAGCGGAACAGGCTGGTTTGAAAATCAGTCCTGTCTTGGTGAATTCCGTGATGGGCAGAAAGCCAGAAAATAAGGATGATTTTCCTTACTGGCTTGCCGAGAAATTCGACCAGCTGGAGGCTGTGTTTCCTAATACGACTCCGGGTGAGAAACACCGGATTCTTACGCTTAGTTTACCGAAGGATTTAGCCCCTGAACTTGCTGACTGTGAAACATGGGGTAAGACTTTTGCAGCGGTTTACTCGAGGTGCTTTGGCACCCCGTCAGTGTCGAACCTGTCTGCGGTCCTAAAACGTGTTCAGGATGATCACGGACCGGAGTCGGCGGTTGAGTTGGGTATGCGCCTGAGCGGTTCATTTGAGACGGTTTGCGGTATTATCCTTGCTAATGTAAAAGGGGATGCAGTGAACTTTCAGGTGGCCAATGGTCTGGCGTTAGTTCCCGATGCCGAGAAACCCCGTCAGCTGGCAAGAATTATTGTGGCGGCTTATAAAACGGTTGGCCGCAATTCTAAGGGTGTAAAGGTTTTTCTTGAAAAAGAAAAGAAGCAGCCCCAGGGACAGTCTTCGGAAACGGGTGGACAACCCAAGTCCAAAAAACAAAATTGGCCTAAAAAACAGAATCAGGGTAAGCAACAACAACAACAGACACAGGTTTCTAGTCCGGCGCCTTCACAACCTGCGCAGTCGGATAGAGTTTATGAATTGCGCGATCGCGCTACGATTAAATCGCCTGACAGATATCAGGCATCTGACCAACGCTTTCCTCGTTCCTTTCAGGACTCATTGGCTCCGTCAACCGGTGGTGGAGGGGGCGGCAGGGGCAGGGGTGGCCAGCAAGGACGTGGCCAGCCCCGCACGCGAAGTGAAGGGGATCAGCGGGACGACTCTACGCCAAAGAGACCGCAGTTTGCCAAGAAGAAAGTCGCTGCCTTAACGGCGCATCGATATGCCCCAGATAGTGAGAACGCGGCTTCGGAATCTGACGTGGGCCCTGACCTTGCTGGACAGCGCGGCGGAGATTACCATAGTGAGAGAGGCCCTCCGTCCACTGTTGAAGGTGACAGTGACTGAGACTTTTATTGTGATTGAAACAGCTGATACACATGTTGCTCCCCCTGAAAGACTTTTTGAAATTGTCCTGTTAATTGAAGGTGACATGCAGCGAACTGTAAAAGGGGTATTTTGGGAGAATCTTTCGGATACGTATGACATTTTGCTTTCGGAGGCTGACTGGCCCCCACCTTTTGTTCTCGCAGCTCCGCGAGGGGAGGAGGTAATCCTCCCCAGTTTCGCGCACACTGTTTCGAGAGTGGAAGCACTGCATTTTGCAGAAGAGTGGGCTCTGGCGCTCGCGCCGGCTGTGTACCGAAATCAGTGTGGCTGGGATAAATTGTCCCCTAGCCATGAGATTCCTTTACGGTCACAGCCGCAGCCACAACCCCAGTATCCCATACGGCGTGAAGCTAAAGCTTCGGTCGCGGCTATCCTTGAACAATTGGAATATCAAGGTGTAATTGAAACGTGTGTGTCACCAATGAATAATCCCCTTTTTACTGTTAACAAGCCGGACGGCTCATATCGTCTGGTTTTGGATTACCGGCATTTGAACTCGCATTGCCGTAACTGTGCAGTACAGAATACTCACGGCTCTGCCCTAGTGAATAGTCTTGAGCGTAAACGGTTCAAAACCACGCTTGACATTTCCAATGGTTTTTATGCACATAGATTAGATGGTCTAAGTTCCCAATGGACCAGTTTTACGTGCGGCGGCGTACAAAAAAAGTTTAATCGACTCCCAGTGGGATATAAAAATAGTCCTGGAGTGTTTTCCGCCCGCATAGTCTCTCTTTTAGAGAGTTTCGATCCAGTTGCATGTTCGTATGTGGATGACATTTATCTCACAGACGACGAACTTTGGGTGCATCTGTGTCGAGTAAACAGCATAATTTGTAACTTTGCAGACATGGGTTACAAGTTTAACTTTGCAAAATCACACATTGCGGAGTATACAGTGTTGTTTCTAGGTTATGAACTTAACCATGAAGGAAAGGGATTGGCTCCTCAGTTCCTGGAGAAGTGCGCGCAGTTGCGCTCTCCGACAACGCTGAAAAAATTACAGTCTTTACTGGGTTTTTTAAATTTCGGGAGGACATACATTCCGGAATATGCCCAGCGTATCAAGCCTTTATATGCCTTGGTACAACCATCTTTTTCCAAATCATGCTGGCTGCCTGAGCATTCAGCCATTCTGCAGTCCTTGCAGGCTGATATGCTAGCTTCTGACTACTTACAGACTCGTGATAACCAGACCAACCTGGTGATAAGAATTATCCCTGGGACGGTGGGTTTCACGTACCTGACTTTTAATGAAGGGGATACTGTACCTATTGCTTACAAGTCACACTTGTACACTTCGGCTGAACTGCGTTTTTCCACTGTGGAGAAAGTTTTAACGGCTGTGCAGATGGCAATTCTTAAGGAACGTGCCCTGTCGCAGGGAAAGCGCATGTTGGTTGTCACCCCGTGTCCAGCCTTGGAGGCGGTCACGAAAGCCAGTGTACCGAATTCTAAAGCTTTGCACCCTCGGTGGATTCAGTGGGCTACATCCTTGACATCTCAGGATGTCACGTTTATTTTTGACGCCGCTTTACGGTCGCAGGAGTATTTACAGTATGAATTTGTTCATCCTGCTCCTTTAGCAATGCGGCCGTTGGAGGATTTCCATTGTATCATTTACACGGATGGTTCGGCGCAGGTTGCGCATGGCTCTAAACACGCCTACGTTTCCGCTTGCGCCATTGTGGTAGGTGCCATGGTGAACGATGAGTTCAAGTCCAGTGTTGTGCACCCGCAAACGCTAGGGGACTGCACCGCACAATTAGCAGAGCTTCGTGCTCTTATGCTTGCATTGGAGTACGCTGATCCTTGTGTGACGACTTTAATCGTAAGTGATTCTTACTACTGTGTCCAGTCTTACAATGAGAACTTGTTCTTTTGGATTCAGAATGATTTTCGTGATTCCAAGGGTAGCACAATAAAACATAAAATGATCTGGGTCCGAGTGGCGGAACTTAAAGAGAAACTGCCGCTCGTGTTTGTGATTCATACTCTCGGCCACCAGCGCGTGGGGGTCCACGCTGTTGGCAACTCGCTTGCTGATGAAGCAGCGAAGTCAGCGGTATCAAAATACTTAGTTGCAGCGGTCACGAGGTCCAAAAGCAAAATAGATGATGACATCTTGGCGGCTGTTGCTGCCACGGAGAAGGGAGGTAAATATCCTGTGGGGTTCCCTTCGAAGTACACATACCACTTAAGTCCCGATAAGGTTCCTTATGTGAAAATTCCTGAAGTTGGAGAGCGTCTAGTTCCCAACTCGGATCGCAGAGCTTCTCTGATTACAGCGGCTCATGAAGGTGTGGCGTCTGCGCATGCGGGCGTCTCAGCCACTGTATCTCAGCTACAACAGAGGTTCTGGTGGCGGGGACTGTACAAACAGACACGCGATTATGTCCTTATGTGTGACATTTGTCAGCAGATCAAGCCTTCTACTGCTGCGCGTCCGCCTCAGACACAGTTGTACATCTCTAATAAACCACTTGGATGTGTTTATTTGGATCACTGCGGTCCTTTTTCTTCTGATACTGCGTATAAATATATCTTAGTAGCAGTTGACTCATGCACACGCTTTGTATGGATATGGCCGCATCGAAGCGCTGATTCGCGAACTGTCATTAAGGATTTGCGTGTCTTTGTGGGAATCTTTGCTTGTGGTACTTTCCATTCGGACCAGGGTCCGGCTTTCGCCTCTAAGGCGTATAAGGATGCTATGGTTTCATGGGGAGTACAGGTGAAGTTTTCAAGCCCCTACAGGCCTGAGGGCAATTCTGTAGTAGAAAGAATGAACCGCGACTTAAAGCAATCTTTGACAGCCCGCGTTATAGGCACTGGTAGAAACTGGCTGACCCACCTCTATGGCGTGCAGCGTGCGCTTAATAATCTCCCTAGAAGGTCTCTGGGTGGGCGGACCCCATACGAAATGCTCTTTGGTATCAAGATGTACGTACCTGACCTTGATGGTGCAGACTGCCAGGCCCAGGCCGCGGCCTTTGACGTAGATGAACATTGCAATGTTTTACAGGATATACAAAAGACCAGAGACAGTCTTGCAAAGGAACACTTGCCCTCCACGTCGGATGATGCGTTGCAGATCCCGGTAGTTGGCTGGCTACCCCAAGTTGGAGAACTGGTTCGAGAGAAGATCGATAACAAGAAAGAGTTTGGTCCCTCATATCGAGCACCAGTCCGAGTACTTGGAGTGAAGGGCACAAGAACAGTCATTTTACCACCACTTCCAGGTCGTAAAGAAAACAGATTTATTTCTATTGACAATGTCAAGACACACAGGGTGGCCGATTCTTCATAGCATGACACCGGCTGTATCCTGTCCTTCCATGGTGAGGCACTCTGTGCTGGCTATTACATCTGGTGCAGATCAGGAGGTGTCCCTCGAGATGCCTGCCATAACTAGTCCTTTATTAAATACTATTCCTGTTACTAACATTGATGAGGTGACCTATGCAGATCCTGCTGATTTATCCATGTCCGATTTACAAGCTCGTTTGGCTAACCAGTCCAGATTCTCTTTTGACTCTGATTCGGAACTTTCAAAGAAACCATCGACTATTGCAAAATATGCCACGTTGTTTAAAAAACATTTTTTAATTCCACCTTGGACATACATTTGGCTGATACTATTTTTATTTCATCTTTTTATGTCGATTGGTTTTGTGTTTTATTTTTTCCGACTGATCGATGGCCATTATGTGAAAGAAAGAACAGGAATTCGGTACCTTAATGGAACATTGGCCCCTCTATCCTCCTCACATTCAGTACACAGACTAAAGAGAGACTTACATTCAGTACAGATTACTGCTTGGCCAGTCCTTGATGGGATTGTGTGGGATGCGGTTAGGTTTCAGATACATGGCCCCACAGAAGTTATTAATGTTCCTAATGTGCTTAGAGTAAACATGGGAGATGTGATTAAGCAAAATGTTCGTTCTGATGATTGGGATCTTCAGGCTGTAGAAGCATTGTTCTCTGATTTGAAATATTATGCAGCCTTTGATGCTGAGGATTTGTACTTAGATTCTGTCAATTATGGTGATTTGTTTTGTTATCAACATTATGGGAATCATTTCTTACACAAGACAAGTTCCAGGAGGGTTCCTGTGAATTACACTCAGTGGGAACATTGCCCTACTCCCTTACAGGGGAGCTCAAGTACATTTCTGGGAAAATACTCTTATTTTACAGATTTTAATCAATCAAATCCTGAGTCGTTTTATTTTAAAGTGAACCAGAAATTCATGCCCAAAGTTAGACTTACTGATACAAAATTGCTGTATTCAAAGTCCTTTTTAGATAGGTTATCTGTGGATGGCTATGAGTTATGGAAGGATGCTATTGACCTTAAATCGGTTTGGGGTACCAAAGATTGGCCGGTACAAGGCACTGAGGCTTTGCATCGTGCATGTCTCATCCCGAATCACATGTTGTTTTTAAATTCTACTGTTTCTCAAACAACATGTTTTGGATTGGCTACATCTAAAAAATTAAATACCCCTACTATCCCTGACTTAGAAGAATATTCAGGTTGGAGTAATTTCACTACAATATCCATCAATGGGATACAAGCACTTTTGCAGAATTCCTCCTTTAATATTTCCCGTTTTGATCCGGAGGGATGGCTTTTGTGGCAAAGAAGCACTGATGCTTGCCAACGTAGGTTTTTGGGTTTATCTGAAGGTTTTACGCACATCAGGCCAGATCCCAGGTTTGACACAGATCACACTGTCACCACTTATTCAGTAGGTAAATTGTGTCAGAACTGGTTACAACATTCCACTTTGGCTGCTGTTAAACTGCATCTGTCCCAGTTGAATGAGAATATAGAGCTAAATGATTTTATAAAAGGCCCGACTAGGGGTAGATCTAAACGCTTTATTTATGCTGTATACAATGAGATTTGGAAATTTTCACAGGTTGAGGCAGCTAAACGCCTGAGAGCGATTGATCAAGCAAATTTAGAAAAAGTGCTAGCTGTAGTAGATAACAGTATTAACATGCTTTCTTCCAGGATTTACACATTGGATAATATTGTTTCTTCTGTTGTTGATATTGTACATGATGAAGTGTCCACGTTATACCATGGTCAAAATCAATTGCGTTCTGTAATGCAGTTTGCTTGGACTCTACAGACAATTAAGGCAGGTCGAGTTCCCTGGAACTCGTTGAACGTTTCATCCCTTTTCGCCCCTTTTAATCTTACTGAAAAACAGCGCATGCTTTCAATGCGTGATGCATCATTTTCTATGTTACATATTGAGAAGCTTGAATCCTTGCCTTTCTCTGTTGCTGAAACCACTACTGCCACGTGGCTGATTCATAGTTTAATTACATTACCATTTCCTTTATATAAATTTACTAACTGTATGCGGTATATTGCTATAGGACGATATGAACCACTAGGCAATGCTTTCTTACACGAGGCATGGTCATTACCATACACATACAGATGTCTGAAGGATGGAAAAGAAGTGAATCTTAATGGTGAGGATTGCACACAGTCACCTGACCAGTCATTAATATGCAGACACATTCAGTTACACGGGTCTTGTAATCAGGACCGGCCGCCTATGTCATGTGCGACCTTTGGCCACACAAGGGCAATAGTGAAGCTGCAGCAGTGTCATATGGATACTTCATTACATATATTGCGTTAAGTTAGCATGAGTGTATTACATGTTTAAACAGCCGGTTTGCCTTCGGCTTCAGTTTTGCACACGACACATACTTGTTGTTGTAGCTTTCACCCTAGAAGCGGTGAGGTGGTTTATTTGAGAATAATATGTTATTTCTATGCTATCAGCTTTGCCTGGTACACTTGGTACAACTGTCTGCACACTGAGAGCTGCACACTCTAAGATTAACCTAACACAAGGTTGCTGGGAGGCCTGATCCTCGCACCACATTAGACATAACACAAATAATGTTGATGCCAACATTTTGGGCTCTACGCGGGTTTAAGATAGAGTTACACGGAATGAACGTAGACACTTGGTGCTGCGCATGAAGAGAGCTGGTAGCTGTTGATGTGAACTGCTCCTACTGACATTGAGAGGTATGGGGCCGCCCTGCTAAAGCCCGAATGAGACCTTCATATATATAAAATAATATGCTAGATAGGGTGCGCGAAATATAGGTGCTATCGATTTCTATAGTTTTTGCATTATAACATGCTAGCACCTTTTGCTTACTATGGATTAGTGACTATGCTGCTGACTCTGATTATTATAATCTGCATTTTGGTATTATACAAGATACTGCGTTTGAGAACTTTGCATTGAATAATAAATATTTCAAACTTGCACTTGTGTTCTTTGACTCTCAGTTTTGGTTTGAAATGATTATATAACGAAAGAGTGTTCATGTGTTCCACGATTCCTGAGGTATTCTAAAGATCATGTTCTGGTTTGTCTAAGACATGGATCATTCCATAATGATCCATGAGACACTGTAGCTAGCTAGGTAAGGGGATTTCTGACACTGAGATGAGTTTTGGATCATCCTAACTCACTGAGGTTCTAGATCTCTATGCACAGTTCTGTGGGAGAACGGAAACCCTGCTACAGCAGATGCAAATAAGCTTCAGACAATCTTACAAGCACTGCTCAGAAATCTCAACTGAGGCACTCAACATCCAGGACTTGCCATTCGAATCTTGGCGCCTTGTGCTGGTTCCGACCTATTCACACATCGGTCCTGGATCTCGGCGCGTTCGACTCACTGTACCGCAACAGTGACCGCAATTCAGCTGGACAAGCCGCCATTTTCATTCACTCAATAGCGTCCCCCTACACACATTCAGGGACCTGGTCGTGTCTTCAGATGAAACGGATTGTAGGAAAAGAAGCAGAAAGGAAAAGGAAAAAAGTTCCGCTGAACACCACCTTGGGCAATAGTGAAGCTGCAAAAGGTGCAAATAAGCTTCAGACAGTCTTCAACTTACTCTGATTCTTATAATAAACTTCAGATAGTCTTACAAGCACTGCTCAGAACTCTCAACTGAGGCACTCAACATCCAGGACTTGCCATTCGGATCTTGGCGCCTTGTGCTGGTTCCGACCTATTCACACATCGGTCCACTACTGACATCACCTCATAAGCCAACGGGGCACCCCACGCCGACTTTCGGCGCAGCATTGTAGGATGGCCACACCAGTGCGGCAACTTGCTGGACACAACATCGGGGCCATCCAGATCTCGGCGCGTTCGACTCACTGTACCGCAACAGTGACCGCAACTCAGCTGGACACGCCGTCTTTCGGCGCAGCATTGTAGGATGGCCACACCAGTGCGGCAATTTGCTGGACACCACCTCGGTGCCATCCGGATCTCGGCGCGTTCGAGTCACTGTACCGCAACAGTGACCGCAATTCAGCTGGACACGCCGTCTTTCGGCGCAGCATTGTAGGATGGCCACACCAGTGCGGCAATTTGCTGGACACCACCTCGGTGCCATCCGGATCTCGGCGCGTTCGAGTCACTGTACCGCAACAGTGACCGCAACTCAGCTGGACACGCCGTCTTTCGGCGCAGCATTGTAGGATGGCCACACCAGTGCGGCAATTTGCTGGACACCACCTCGGTGCCATCCGGATCTCGGCGCGTTGTGCTGCCTTCGGCCTATTCGCACATCGGTCCGCTACTGACGCCGCCTCACGTGCCAACGGATTTTCTACGCTTTTTGTAGCCCTATGCCGCATAACAGGTCATGTGACTTGTTTATAAAACTTTTCATTGGTTCATTTTACTTTTGGTTTCCTAAAGATGGAAGGCTTGGTCATATGACCTAAAAATAACACTTTTCATTGGTTTAGAACATTTTTTTTTCCCAAACGATGAAAGCCCCACCTTGTTTCTGGATCATTCAGACTGAAGCTGGCGTCAGCATGAGAGCACCACCATCTCGTGGCTCCGTCGTGGTCATTCCGCGAGCAATCATGGCAGCCGCTCCCCACCGGAAGCCTGCGGGAGTCGGGGGCCCCAAGACTTTTGTAGAATCTTCACGGCTGAGGGGACGCTTTTCGAGAATGGAGCCCAAGCCCTAGCAGGCAAGCGTCCGAGTTCCAAGGTGTCCCAGGGCCATTTCAGTGGACCAGGCCCAAAACCGAGGAGCCGTCCCCCATTTTAAGAGCCATGTGGCAGCCGCCTATCGCTGCACTGCAAGAGTGGAAGCAACTCAACAACATGGTGAGCGAGACGCTGTAGCCGCAAAAGCGAGCGCAACTCAGCTAGATGGCCGCCACCTGGGGAGGCCCGTTCACGCCGCCTCCCCCACCCCCGGGCCGCCGCACGCCAATTTTCGGAGCAGCATTGTAGGATACCAAAACCAGTGCGGCAGTTTACTGGACATCACCTGGGTGCCTGTCGTACATGTTGTGTCAGCCATGTGACACTGGACACAGTCCCATCAACATCTCAACGCGTTCTGCTGCCTTGGGACTATTCGCACAACAGACCGCTACTGACGAGGCCTCCCCCCGCACCACCCGGGACGCCCCACGCTGTTTTTCTGTGCTGCATTGTAGGATCCCAAAACCAGTGCGGCACCCAGGCGACATCACCTGGGTGCCGTCCAGAACTCTGCACGTTGTGCTGCCTTGGGACTATTCGCACAAAAGACAGCTTCTAACCATTGTTGCTTTTTGTGTTGAAAAATGTTTAAATGTTTTTAGTTTTTGTTCCGTTCGTTATAGTTAATAGTTAATAAAGTTTTATAATCTTACTTTGTTGGAGTGTTATCTATTTTTGTAAAAACGGGTGAATGGGGCCTTGAATCGGGTTATTGTCATGTGTGGGCTTTGGAAGTGTGCTGCTGCAGGATCGGACATTTCAAACTCAAATGCACGTTCTTTTTCTTACCTTTCCGAAGCATGGAGCGCAATAGCAGGCAGAGAAAGGGTGATGCACGTGTTGAACACTACCTGACCTGGCAAGTTGCTGGCAGTGCCCCCCCCCCCGCCCGCTCCTGAAAGAGGACACACACACACCGCCGCCCCGAGTACTTCACAAATCTTTAAAAGACCATGCGCTTGTTCATGAGGCTTAAATGGTTTATCACCTCTTCTAGAACCCCTGCATCGACCCTCTGACGTTTCCTGGAAAAATTACCATGTAACACAATACCAAGCCCTGTCAGCTGAAACCCCCAAGGAATCGTGGGGCATATTATCAAGGGGGTTTATCTCCGCTTTTTTGGCTTTAAAAGCCAAGAAAGTGGAGATAAAAATATCTCCCTATTACCAAGCTGTCGCTAACACCAGTTAGTGACAGCTAAAAGGAGATAGCGACCATCTTGGGCCCCGCTTTGCATGTCAGTGATACTTATCACTAATGACATGCAAAGCGGGCGTGCCAAGATGTTAGCGACTGGAAACAGTCCCTAACATCGCTATCTCCTATTACCAACTTTTGGAGATATTCGCGCTAAGCGCGAATATCTCCAAAATCTAACACCTGCCCTGAGCAGTTCTTAGCCATGTTATCCAATGGGAGGTGGATAACATGGCTAAGAGCATTTGCTCGATAATACATGAATATCGCTGACTTTTCTGCGATAATAGCAAGGTTTATCTGCAATAAAAATCGCCGATGTGCGGCGATAATTTTTGTCTCTAAACAAGTTAGAGACAAAAATTATCGCTAGTTGTTCGTAATATGCCCCCGAGTTTTTGCTTGCAGAAATCGGGAGGCGGGAGACTAGCACTGAAATCAGTAGTCACACGCCTGAATCGGGAGGGTTGGCATGTCTGAATTCTCTACAGCTGGGGCCATAAACTACATCCGCAGGGGTAGGTGATAGCCTAGGTCCGGCCTGGACAATCGGACACAGAGGAAGAGGAGTGTCAGAGGGTGCGGTAGTGAATAGGGTGAAAGAGAGGTGTCGGGAGGGCACAGGGTGTGATTCTCAGAGAAGAGCAGCGCAGATGGGGGGAAGTATATGGCCCATGCATGAGAGAGAGAGCGGGGATGACCAGTGCGTGGGGGAGATGCTTGCGAGGGTGGGAAGCCATGCTGAGGATCGGCGGCGTGCAGAGAGTGGGCCTGGTCAAGGCATCTAAAATGGCTGCCGTGCACGACAAAATTGTGGCATTGGACAAAAAGGCAAGATGGCGCAGACAATGTTTTTCAATAAGGATTCATTTATAACAAAATATTTACTCGCAGTGACAAAATGGTGGTCAACACTTCCTGATTTCCATCGAATCGAACGTTAACAAACGTCACGCAGCAAAAAAAAAAAAAAAAAAAAAAAAAGCTCACGCACAGAGCAGTTTTTAACCATGTTATCCAATGGAAGGTGGATAACACGGCTAAGAGCATTTGCTGGATAATGCATGAATATTGCTGACTTTTCAACGATACTCATGCATTGTGGCCGATGTGCGGCGATAATTTTTATCTCTAAACAATTAAAACGAAGCACAAAATGGCGAATTCCCGTTTCGCTACCAGTTTGCGGCCCAGTTCGCGGCCCGTGAAGCGCTTCTACCGTGAAAAATCTTTTTTTTTTCTTTTCCCCACGGGACCCTTTAATAACCCCAACAACATTCCTAGGGGGTCAAGAGGGGGATACCTTGCCCCCTTTCATTAAATTCCCCTTTCGTTTTTCACCTCTTCTTCTCTCTCGATCCTACCGAGAGACAAGATGGCGGCCGCTCCG
Organism: Lissotriton vulgaris; assembly: GCF_964263255.1. Taxonomy (NCBI): domain Eukaryota; kingdom Metazoa; phylum Chordata; class Amphibia; order Caudata; family Salamandridae; genus Lissotriton; species Lissotriton vulgaris. The sequence continues at coordinate 40,578 of NW_028251401.1, read as the reverse complement.
GACTGTTTAGAATGTTGACAGACACCGGAGAGCCAATCAGCTTTCTGCGCGCAAAGTTCCGTTTCGCGAAAAGTAAGCGGACCGGATCGCTGCCCAGAGCGCTGTTACAGATATATATCTTGTTTTGAACGTTAATTTCTCAAAATCCACTGAAGCACATATATTGAGACCTAGCAAAGGCACATCGGGCTAACAGTCCCTACAATTTTGCCAAGTTTCGTGGAAATCCATTCAGCCGTTCGGGCTAAAAGTGAGTCCAACCGCCCTATGGAAATTAACATGGGAAAAACGCGTTTTGGGACCCCCCTTTTTTCTCGGCCCCCCCTTTACGAAACCCCCCCACATTTTCAGGGGCTGCTCAGAAACAAAATGTGCCATTTTCCTGAAAATTTCAGCCAATTCCATCCACAAACGCCAAAGTTATTAGACATAGAATTTTCAGAAATGCCATAGGGAAAAAATCCTAACTATATATACCTACTGGCGAACGCCAGTAGGTAATATATATATATATTACCTACTGGCGGTCGCCAGTAGGTATATATATTTAGGATTTTTTTCCTATGGGATTTCTGAAAATTCTATGTCGAATAACTTTGGCGTTTGTGGACGGAATTGGCTGAAAATTCCAGGAAAAGGGCACATTTTGTTTTCAAGCAGCCCCTAAAAATTTGGGGGGGTTTCGTCAAGGGGGGCCGAGAAAAAAGGGGGGTCCCAAAACACGTTTTTCCTATTCATTTTTCCATAGGGCAGTTGGAATCACTTTTAGCTCGAACGGCTGAATGGATTTACACGAAACTTGGCAAAATTGTAGATATGGTTTGCCCGACGTGCCTTTGCTATGTCTCAATATACGTGCTCCAGTGGATTTTGAGAAATTAACGTTTTAAAAAACAGATATATCTGTGACAGCGCTCCGGTTAGCGCTCCGGTTCGCGTACCTGACGCATAACGGAACTTTGCGAAGCGAAGCTGATTGGCTCTCCGGTGTCTGTCAACATTCTAACCAGTCCGGACCGGCCGCCATCTTGTCTCTCGGTAGGATCGAGAGACAAGCGGTAGAGAAAAACGAAGGGTGAATTTAATGAAAGGGGGCAAGGTAGACCCCTCCTGACCCCCTAGGAATGATGTGGGGGTTATTAAAGGGTCCCGTGGGGCAAATAAAAAAAATTCGATTTTTCGCAGTAGAAGCGATTCCCGGTACGCGAACCGGGTAGCTCACCGGTAGCGTAACGGGAGTTCGCCATTTTGTGTTTCGGATTAAATAAATCACAAGATGGAGGGAAAACAATGCGGGAAATGGGCATAAGGGGGCACGGGAGATGTATCTGGACCCCCTAGGTTTTCTGAGGGTGGCTGAGGAGGCTCATATATGTCAGAATTTTTTTTTATTTTTTTGCGCGGTTAGCTGCCGGTACGCGAACCGGGCAGCGAACCGGAAAACAAACATAAGTGAAAATTAGTGAAAAACGGTACATTCGAAATTTAAAAAGAGTAATTATAGTTAAGGTAGCTCTGAAAAGAGCTTTTGGGTTCTGTGTAAGTTCTAGGTACTTATAAGTAGGTACCAATACAAAGTCTTACATTTTGTATGAAAACTCTGTTTCTCTCATCTGAGAAGTGCACACCATCTCCTCTGTAGATATCTTGCATGTAGTAACGCAAGTTATTGTTGTAGATGGCGCCCATTCCATGGTCTCTCATATAAGCTGAAACAGACTTATTTACATGTTTCCTCGCTTTCTCAATTTGTGGACAAATTTGATTGGACCACCTCCATTTCTGTCTTTGGCATATATTGGAATATACCAAGGCAGTTTGAGGAAAAAGTGCCATCAATTGCTCAAAGGTGTCCTTTAAAAGTATTTTCAGACCTACCCCAGTCAAAGTGCCCAAATCATTTCCTCCACAGTGCATTAATATGAGGTCAGGGTTTGGCAAATGTAAAAAGGTTTTCACCAATGGTATCAATTGGTGACATCCCAATCCTCTTTGGCCAATCCATTTGATTTCCACATTTTGTAAATTGAGGTTGTGTACATTTCTGTTATCAGCATACCTGTGAGCCCAGTGGATGTAGCTATGTCCAAGAATCCAGACAGAAAACATGGTGAGAGGAGGTTCTGCTGCAGTCAGATGAAGTGTGGGAATGAAATGGCAGTTGAAACAGTAGGAGTTTGTAAAGAAAAAAAACTGTGGAGTTTCAGTGCTAATGATTCACTAGCAGTGATTGGTGGATTTCCCTTTCTGAAAACAGAAAGTTAGGGTGCATGGATGTGTTCTTTGAAAGATGTAATTTGAATGGTTAAGAAAAAATGATTTTAAGAAACATTGCAGTGGATTAGCAGGTGTACTGAGAGTTCAGAGTTCATTTGAAACATTGTTGTGTGAGCTTGTAAACATGAGAGGTCTTACAGGAGGTAGTTGCTATTGTAAAAGGGCAGGAAGGGCAGAGGGGGGAAGGGTGTTGATTTGAAAAAAGTGAGGGAAAGTTTTGATTGGGTAACATGAGAGATATGTGTGATGAAATACAGCATTTATGTGCCTTTGTTGGTTGCAGCCTCTGGAGTGCATACCCTTTGCTCTGCTAAAGAAAAATTGGTGTGTGTCTGAGACTGTTTTGAAATTCAAAAAGCATTTGCTAAGGTGAGAAAAAAAGTAATTTAATTTAGATAGAGACTAGTATAGTTCATGGAGAAAATAAGGAAGCCAGCTGTGCATTTAAAATGTTGTTTTGTGTCAAGTGTTTTCATTATTTTTTCCAAAAAGATTTTGCTTCTTTGACAAATTATAATTATAGATAATGTGAAGTATTAGTACTGACAGGGTGTGCTTGTACATAGGAGGTGTGCTGTGTTTTCAAATTATGACCAGAAAATCGTTTTTTAACAAAAAGACATGCTTTTTAAATTTATGAGAAGGATAACATGGGGTGTGCTTTTTTAAATAAATATTTCACTTCCCAACATGAATATGGGAGAATAATTTGCTTGTTTGTTGGTTTAAATACTCGTTTCTTGAAGTCATTTAGGTTTCACAATATGTTCTGCAAGAGTTACATAGTCAACATGGGGGCATATTAACAAGGCTTATGAGACACATTCACGTCATTTTCCCCATTTTAAAAGTGACTTTAAAGGTGGTGCAAGGTCCTTGTAAATATACCCTCATGAGTGCTTTGCAAATTTAAATAATTTTCCCCTGGTGTATGTGCCTTGTAAATACACCCTCGTGTAGGAGATTGGACCTTGTGCTGCTGCCTGCGCCCTGTGAAGTATCCAGGAGGACCTGCCCAGGGAGTAGAGTGCTCGTGACCAGGAGGACGGGACTGCGAGGACCAACAGGCTGTGCGTGCAACACCTAGCACACCTGCCGCCTCTTCCCGTGTCTCCGCCTCCCGCCCAGCACTTTAAAGACTCCTCGCGGCCCCCGCTCCGCGGGTGCCGCTCGTGTAGGAGATTGGACCTTGTGCTGCTGCCTGCGCCCTGTGAAGTATCCAGGAGGACCTGCCCAGGGAGTAGAGTGCTCGTGACCAGGAGGACGGGACTGCGAGGACCAACAGGCTGTGCGTGCAACACCTAGCACACCTGCCGCCTCTTCCCGTGTCTCCGCCTCCCGCCCAGCGCTTTAAAGACTCCTCGCGGCCCCCGCTCCGCGGGTGCCGCTCGTGTAGGAGATTGGACCTTGTGCTGCTGCCTGCGCCCTGTGAAGTATCCAGGAGGACCTGCCCAGGGAGTAGAGTGCTCGTGACCAGGAGGACGGGACTGCGAGGACCAACAGGCTGTGTGTGCAACACCTAGCACACCTGCCGCCTCTTCCCGTGTCTCCGCCTCCCGCCCAGCGCTTTAAAGACTCCTCGCGGCCCCCGCTCCGCGGGGGCCGCTCGTGTAGGAGATTGGACCTTGTGCTGCTGCCTGCGCCCTGTGAAGTATCCAGGAGGACCTGCCCAGGGAGTAGAGTGCTCGTGACCAGGAGGACGGGACTGCGAGGACCAACAGGCTGTGCGTGCAACACCTAGCACACCTGCCGCCTCTTCCCGTGTCTCCGCCTCCCGCCCAGCGCTTTAAAGACTCCTCGCGGCCCCCGCTCCGCGGGTGCCGCTCGTGTAGGAGATTGGACCTTGTGCTGCTGCCTGCGCCCTGTGAAGTATCCAGGAGGACCTGCCCAGGGAGTAGAGTGCTCGTGACCAGGAGGACAAGACTGCGAGGACCAACAGGCTGTGCGTGCAACACCTAGCACACCTGCCGCCTCTTCCCGTGTCTCCGCCTCCCGCCCAGCGCTTTAAAGACTCCTCGCGGCCCCCGCTCCGCGGGGGCCGCTCGTGTAGGAGATTGGACCTTGTGCTGCTGCCTGCGCCCTGTGAAGTATCCAGGAGGACCTGCCCAGGGAGTAGAGTGCTCGTGACCAGGAGGACGGGACTGCGAGGACCAACAGGCTGTGCGTGCAACACCTAGCACACCTGCCGCCTCTTCCCGTGTCTCCGCCTCCTCTTCTACTGCTGGTATAAGTACTGTTGCACAACGCGTTAGCGGGACGCGTGTGGGGGACATCACCCGGGACAAAGCCCGGACTAAGGGCGGACCCTCTGAGACCCTCCGAGAACCGAGGAGACCGGACTGGACATATAATCCTGGTATTTATCCTGTGACATTTAGTTTTTAAATTGTTGTGTTTCTGTGCCCTTGGATTACACGTAGTGATTTAATATTCGTGGCAGATATGTCTGAAAAACAGGGAACCCTGTTAAACAAAACTCTTGATGATTATTTCTCTAAAGCTTCCCCAGACATGCCCTTGGAAATAGTCTTGGCAGAGCGTCGTGCAGAGCGTCGCCGCTCTGTGGAAAGCTTAAAAAGTCGGCAATTGTCGCCAGTATCTACACCTCTCGCGAATATCAATGTAAATTCTCAGCTTGCTGACGTCATAGTCCACACAATGGACAGCCAACATGTGGTATCAGTAGTTAGTACCCCCTGTACAACTAACTCTCCCAAACTGGATACGATTGGCCTTGAGGGCATTACACATACGAGTACCCCTAATGCCCCAAGACCGTCCACGCCTAAACCATCAAAAGTAGTGCATAGTAGAGCTAAGAAACCGTGAAATGAATTGTTGACTGTTAAACTGTTGGGGGGGGTGGGAATAGGGAGTGAACCCTGTATTCAAAGAACTGATGTTACCACTATTGAAACTATTTTTCCGGAGGATGCAATCGTATTACCTGTGTTGGTCCCCATAACTGGGGACAGCTTAACAATAAGGGGGGGTGTTTTACCACAAAATGATTTGTCTTTAGAATCTGATGTAACCAGCCAAGAATGTCATATCATAGTGCCTGAGGTGGTGGGAGATGCATTGACGCAACCAACTCAGGACGCATGGCAAACTATCAAATTGGTTTCCTGGAACATAGCCGGGATTACAAAAAACCTAAGGGACCCGGAATGGTCAAGTTTCATTGATACCTTTGATTTTTGTATGATGCAAGAGACCTGGTCAGTTGAAATTACTCACAGGCTAGGCTACAAATCCTATGGTATCAGTGCGATCCCCTCCAGAAGTGGAAGACCCTCGGGAGGGTTGTTGATTTGGGTAAAGGTTAATTTAAAAGTGAATATAGAAGTTGTGGACACCAACTCCCCTGATATACTAATCTTGAAAATTAATGCTTCCAGAGGGAAAAAACTTTATTTGGTGAACGTCTACAACAGACCAATTCCTAAATCAAAAGATTCTCCCTTACTAACCCATTTAGATCTCCTACTGGGTAATTTAGACACTAGAGAGAATTATGTGATCATGGCAGGGGATTTTAATTGTAATTTTGAGCCTGTTGTGGGGTTCAGTGACATCTTTTTAGAAGAAGACGAGGCAAATGGTATCCCTGTATTAGATAACATTAAAACAGTTAAATGCTGCCCCCAGGCCCTCCAATTGAACAGGCTATGTGCGGAATATTGCACTAGAGCATGTAATGGGCGGTTACCTTCAGATGCCAAGAAAAAGTCTACCTTCTTTAGAGGGAACTATAAAAGCAACATAGATTTCATTATTGCCTCGGTGCCAACATGGGAATTCCTCCTTGACATGGAGGTAATAGAAAGACTAGAAAGCGACCATTTCCCTCTAGCTCTCCAGATCAAGGACTCCCTACTAGGGGATTCAGCTTTTCCTTTGACTAGAGAAGCAACCAATTGTGACCAAAATGAGATACATATTAGCAACAATAGACGTTCCCTCAAATGGTCACTAATATTGGATAATGGTGAAATTATTGTTGAAATCTATAAGCTTTTTGCTAGCATCTTTGAAGGATATTTAAATAACAGCCCAAAGGAGGGGAGTGGTGGTCTTTTTATGAAATTACACCAAAAAATTTTTGATGCCTTAAAACCCCTAGTCACTAAGATGCCCAAGAAGGGGCAGCAAAAATTACAAAATTTGCCCCATAGTAAACCCTGGTATAACAGGGACTGCAAGGAATCCAAGAGGGCACTTTTAACCGCAATAAAATCAAAGGATCGTTTAGACATTCTGTCAGCCAGGAATAATTACAAACTGGTCCAAAGAATATGTAAAATGGCATGGGAAGAAGCTAAATGGGCAGATTTCCTGCATGCAGCAAAAACTAGAGATAACATAGCGTTCTGGAGGCTGATAGCTAATGGAAACCATCAAGGCAGAGTGGTCAAGGACGTCTACCTAGACGAACAGACATGGGTAAACCACTTTTCTAACCTTTATAAGGAATATGAGGCACCCATTTTAGATAGAACTCCAAGCAAGGCTATCCCGGGGGATACCCTGGATTTTACTTTAGGTGAGACAGAACTGGCAATAACCCAGATTAAGTCGGGTAAAGCCCCTGGGCTAGACAAGATTCCGGGAGACCTATACAAGCATGAAGTAGAAATTTGGGCTCCATACATCAACCATCTGTGCAACGAGCTATCCCGGAGTCTAGAATTCCCAGAGAGCTGGAAGGGGGCTGAAATAGTTTTAATATATAAGAAAGGCGACAGGATGGATCCCTCAAATTATCGCCCAATAAGCCTTATGGATATTTTACAAAAAAATCTATTCTAGACATATCCTATTCCGAGTTAACGATTGGTTGGAGGAAAAGGCAATCTTGTCCAGATATCAAGCGGGATTTAGAGCCAAAGTGAGTACCATTGATCAAATTTTTCGCTTTTGCTGCCTTTATTGGAAGTATATCAAGATCAAAAAGGGACAACTATATGTCGCGTTTGTCGACTTAAGGGCGGCGTTCGATTTAGTCCCACGTAATTTACTGTGGGAAACATTAAGCCTAGTAGGGATGCCACCCACCCTGATAGCGCAAATAAAAGAACTCCATAGAGGCAATTTTGCCAGAGTACGATGGGGCCCTAAAGGCGAACTAACTCCAAAAATCCCAATTGAACGTGGTGTGCGCCAGGGGTGTGTACTGGCCCCCACTTTGTTCTCGCTATTTGTAAATGACATCCCTACATACTTGGAGGGATGTAAAAATGACTCCCCTAAGTTGAATGGCGAAAAAGTTACTTCCCTACTGTTTGCGGACGATACTATTTTAATCTCCCAGACAAAAAAAGGTCTCCAAGCCCTTTTAAATTCCTTTAATGACTATTGTATCAAGAAAGGATTGGAGATAAATGGGAAGAAAACTAAATGTATGGTCTTAAATCCAACTAAAACTGATAAGGGCTGCCTAACTTTGAATGGACTAAAATTGGAATCTGTCCCACATTTTGGATATTTAGGCGTAACCCTGGACTCCAATTTTACTTGGAAAGCCCAATTGGAAAAATGCAAGATGATGTTTAACCAGAACGTAAAACCCATTCTTAGGGAGCAGGGCAAAAGTACAAGCAAGGCCGTGTCCCCTGCAGTTGAACTTTTTAAATTTAAGGTCCAACCTGCAGTGCTATATGGCTCGGAAATTTGGGGCCCAGGGTCTAAAGATACCTTTAGGGTCTTGGACAATAACTTCTTGCGAAGTTTGGTCAGAGTCCCTAGAAGTACTCCGTTGGTCCCACTCCAGCTCGACCTAAACTTTCGTAGAACGGACCATCATATCATTCTACGTCCTTTACTGTTATGGATTAGGTTGTGGTGTGTACCCGAGCTGAAAGCATATAAGGATGGGTTAGTAGAAATTATGGAGCTTGACATCTTTAAGGTGATACCCTGGTTTAAACATATTAAATTCTGGCTTACCTTATTAGGTTTGTCGCACTACTGGGAACATCCTGATTCACTTTCGTCCCAATCAAAAACCATGGTAAAAAAGTGTTTTTGGTCGTACATTATGGAAATGATCAAAAACGCTTCTTCAAATGGGTCACTCGTAACAAGGTTTCTTACCTTCAAAGATGATCCATCCTTCGAGACCTTCCTTGATGAAATAGAACCACCCTTAGCAAAGACCCTATTCATGAAGTTCAGATATGGAAATCTTCAGATTGGTTCTACACTAGTCCGTTGGTCTGGTGGTGTAAACTCGGAGAATTATGTAGAAGATGAACTGTGTACCATATGTGGATGTAACCAAAAAGAAAACGAATCACATATCCTCTTCTTCTGCCCAGCATATGTCCAGGCTAGAAAAAGATGGATTAAACCTATATGTTTAACATTAGGTGTAAGATCGTGTTCCCAGGCTTTAAGGATTCTTTTGTCTAATACCAGCCAACCTATTGTATTTAGCGTAAGCAGATTTTTGCACAGTATTTTTTTCCTAAGAAGAAAGAAGGGCTATAAACTGTAAAATGTGGTTATGTTAAAAGTACTGTCCAGTATTAACTGAGGGTTAATTAATGAAATTCTATCCATGTTGCCCATAAATGTTCTCACCAAGTTTTAGGTATGTTTTGAACATCTTGACTCAACTGTATGTAATCTTAATATCGACATGAAAATTGATTGTTTTATTTAGCACGCCGTGCATTTTTAAAAGAAATGTTTTATTGTATTGATGTATTTGTTCTTTTATGGTATTCATGCCGAAATAAAGATTGAAAAGAAAGAAAGAAATACACCCTATGTGTGCTAGACAATTTTAAGGTACTTCTCCCATGAATCTGGGAGACTAATTTGCTTACATGATGTGTTTAAAAATCGTGCTAAGGTGAGAAAAGATTTATTTAATTTAGAAAGAGATTAGTATGCTTTTTGGAGAAAATAAGGAAGCCAGCTAGGGTGTGCTGGTACATAGGAGCTGTGCTGTGTTTTCAAATTATGACCAGAAAATCGTTTTTTTTTAAAAAAGAAATGCTTTTCACATTTATGAGAAGGACAACATGGGGTCTGCGTTTTTAAATAAATATTTCATTTCCCAACATGAATATGGGAGAATAATTTGCTTGTTTGACGGTTTAAAAATTCGTTTCTTGAAGTCATTTAGGTTTCACAATATGTACTGCTAGAGTTTCATAGTCACTATGATAATAATGATATACATTTAGAACTGTTTAGGGGGCATGGATATGCTGAGGCTTCTGTAATTGTCAAAGGAGGAGAATTATGTACATTGCACTGCTGCATACAGTCCTCACCTTCTGCGTACTCTTGGATATGCTAGACTATATCTGCTCAATGAGAATCATAAGCTGAGAAAACACAGGTGATGTGATTGTGAAATGAGCAAAAATATTTGCACGTTTTTCAATTACATCACCTGTTTTTCTGAACTTTACTAATCACATTGTGCAGATGAGGTTTAGGCCTGTCCAGGGAGACAGAGGAGGTCTGGCCTTTGTTGAAGTGTGCAGTGGACATTACTCACTTCATCTGTTGGCCTGCACATGTATTATGTCCTCTGTACTCTTCAACAAGCCAAAATTTCATCTGCAACCCTGAGTAGGCCTCACCTCAAACAAACTTTTGTGACTGCAAGACCTGCCTTTTTGCTCCTAGATATTTCTTGGTTTTACCATGGCAGACAGACAATCAAGCATACCTCTGGATAGGCCACACCTTATGGTGGTGCAAGGGCCTTGTAAATACACCCTCATGTGTGCTTGGCCATTTCAAGTCACTTCCTCCTGGTGCAAGGGCCTTGTAAATACGCCCTCATGTGTGCTTGGCAATTTTAACTCACTTCCCCCTGGTGCATGGGTGTGGTGAATACGCCCTCATGTCTGCTTGTTAAATTACTGTAGGTAGAATTGACAACTAGTGTGTTAATTGTTTGCCTACTGTTATTGGTTTACTGTTTGGTAATAGTGGTTAATATCAATTTTTCAAAAACATTTCCACAGATTTGACTGAAGATCTTTAGAAAACTTTAAAAATGCCCTCAAGGCAGAGAAAACAAAAAGAAGCAAAGCGACTTACACTCCACCTTGGTAAAGATTTGCAGCAGTCCTCTACTATTAAATCGTATCAAGACGCCAAAAAAGCTCCGGGTAAAAAAATGAAATCATTTTTAAAAAGAATTTGCAGACAAAAAAATACCAGTATTGAACATGTTTTAGTGCATAAGAAGAGAGACAATTTAAAGGAAAAGGAAAGGCCCGTCAAAAAAGTTTCTGCTAGAGCAGGAGATAAGTCTGTGCATGGCAGTAGAAGGGAAAATCAATTCAGGGACATTCGTAGGCGAATGTTCCGCAACAGGATAATTGTCAATTTGTTAAAAAAATTTAAGAAAGGCCAACAGAAAGTGGCATTTTATAAGAAAAAGAAAAATGTAGAGAAAATTATTGATCAGGCTTTCGAAATTAAGCTAAAGTTATTTATTTTGATAATCAATAGAATTAGGAAACTAAACAAGGTAATTTCTGATTTCAAATGAAATAGTAGATGGAAGAGAGTAGTTAATCGTAGTAATTTTTGTGAAGTTTTCTCAGGAGAATGGATGCATAGTTCAAGTTGTGAGGCATTTTTCAATGAGGAGAGTTATTTTCAGGACAATGATTTGGTGCATGCAGTTGACACCAGTGATCGAGCATGTGAGGTAAAAGATGGTTGTCCGGTTGAAAAAGAAAAACTTGTGTCTGCAGATGCAGAAGAGGTGTTAGGTGATGAGGTTTTAGGAAGACGTCCTAAGGGACCAGTCTACACCTGGAAATGTAGTAGTATTTGTAGTGTGCGACAGGATTCCATCAATTTGCTTTGTGATTTTGTTCGTACATTTAATAAGAAAAGTTTAAAACAGAAAATGAAGTTGTTGCAAGAATTAGATCCGTGCAGAGTGAGAGAAGTAACAGGTTTGCATGGGCATTCACAGGCTTGTCTTTCCAGAAGAGTATGCCAGAGTGTTTTTCATCATTTCAGGATGCTAGCAGTGCATCATGATAAAGTGATGAAATTAGTGAGAATGTTGTATTATGCTAAGAGTCCAGCAATTATGCTTAAACAATTGAGCAGAACTACATGTGAAGAATATTAGTGAAGAAATTGAGTTCTGTTACTTTGCTAGTAAAGAGAACAATGTTGAAATTGACCCAGTAGAAGAAGGTAATGTGGAAGAGAGTGTACAGATTTCTAATATAGATAAGTTTCACAAGGAAATTTCCATCTTTCAGGTGAAATCAAGTGAGAGGCCTAATTTCACTTGTGTGTGTTGTCGACGGACTTATTATACGAATCAGACTAAGTTAGTGGATTTATATGCAAAAAGTGAAATGGAAAACAATAGTGAATGGAAGGATTTTGCTACATACTTGATGGTAGAAAATTGTTTGATTTGGGATCGGACCAACGTATGTGTACTTATTGTTTTAACAAATTAAACCAAAACCGGATGCCTGCTAGAGCGGTTCATAATAATCTGGAATTGGTTGGCATTCCTTCTGAATTGAAGGATTTAAATACTTATGAATCTATTTTGATTCAAAGTGTGCATCCCTTTCAGGCTATTGTACGAATGGAGCCAAAGACAGGGAAATTGCCTCCATCAGATTTACAGGGAGGATTAAAGGGAAGAGTTGTTTATTTGCCTTTAGATTTGAAGAAAAACATTAATACAATTGGAGAATTGGAGTAGAGAAAGTGGAAGAGGAACCTCTGGTTATCCTAGTTAATGGTGTTCCGACAAAGAGTAAGAAAATCTGGCAAGATTTAGTGGATGTTAGGAAAGTCAAAAAGGCAACATTGTATTTGATAAAAAACAATGAGTACTACAAGAATGTATGTGTTGCAGAAGAGGAAGTAAGTGAAGAAGAAGACAGCGAATTGTGTGTTGGACAAATTGAGAAAGTAGAGGCCTCTAAAAATGAAGAAATATATGAACATTATAGTGTTCATCCTTTGCATTCCAAGGAAGTCATGGGGAATGCTATTGAGTTGTTTCAAATGAAACAAGTCAAAGGGAGTCCCATTAGTGTTTGGGAGGAAAGTTTGGAAGCTCGGTGTTTTCCACAGTTATTTCCCACAGGTCGAGGAGGACGATATGATGAGCGACCTGATCAAATTCCTGCTTCTGAATACCGGACTTTACGATTGTATGCAGAAGATCCTAGGTTTCGTCAATGCATTCCCTATTTGTTTCATCTATTGTTTGAAAGTGATCTGTCTGGACTGTCTTATGCAGTGAACCACATCCTGAAAAGTGGTCTACAACTGCGAAATATCTCAGCAAGGGACTTTATGGATAAAGTCAATGTGCAAGACAGTATTTTGGATTCTCACCTGATTAATCTGATGGCATGTCAGCGTGGTACTAATGAGTATTGGTACCGTCGTCATGGTGACTTAAAATGTATGCTGAGGAACTTAGGAACTCCCACATGGTTCCTCACTCTCAGCTGTGCTGAGTATGGCTGGGAAGACTCACTTGAATTTCTACGAGAGGCAAATGGAAACATTGAAAATATTGAATTCAAGACACCCGGAGAACTGTGCTCTTTGGATCCAGTGAATGTATGCAGGTACTTCAATCATAGATTTGAAGCTATGATGTCTTTCATCAGGAACAAGAAAAATCCACCTCTTGGAGAGGTGTTGGATTTCTTCTGGAGAAAGGAGTATCAAGCACGAGGTGCTCCTCATATACATATGCTGCTATGGATCAAAGATGCACCCAAATTTGGAACAGATCCGGATGACTTAGTGATGAATTTCATAGAACAGTATTCTACATGTGCTGTTCCAAAGACAAAGGAAGACAAAAGTCTAAGAGAACAAGTTTTACGGTTTCAAAGCCATCGTTGTGGAAAGTACTGTCGTCGTAAATTCAGAAACAAGAACAAGTACTATACAAAATGTCGTTTTGGATTTCCACGATCGGTGATATCTAAAGGAAGAGTGAACAATTTGATGTCTTTGCTGCGACATAATGTGACGAGGAAATCACCCAAAAATACATACAATTTGAAGAGAAACGAAGAGTCCAAGAACATCAATGACTACAACCCAGTGATTTTGTCCATGTGGAATGCTAACATGGATATACAGTTTGTGGCTGACAACTGTATGGCTGTGGCTCGGTATGTGACATCTTACATCACGAAAAAAGAAAAGACAGAACTCAAGGATATGTGGGAGGACATTTCCCATGAAAAGAGCCTCAGTAAGAAGTTGCACAGTTTCAGTCTGAAGATGTTGTTGCATCGAGAAATCGGAGCTTACGAATGTTCTGACCGGTTATCTTCAGCAAGTCTCTATGCCAAATCTAGGAGTATCATTTGGACAAGTCTTGGTCTTGCTGCAACGCGTAATCGAGTTCTCAAACCTGTACGGGAAATTGAGTATTTGGCGGAGAAGGAGCCAAGCAGTACAGATATTTTGAAGACCAACATGTTGGATACATATTATCCAAATAGAAGCAGTCACCTGGAGAATGTTTGTCTGTATGAGGTTCTACAAAATTACATTTTCAAGAGGAACATCACAGAAGATATTGATAAAGGAGTGTATGCTGTAATTGGAAGTGAGGGATATCTGGTCAAGCAAAAAAAATGTCTATTGGTAAATCATCAAAAATTGGATTGCGAATCTCCAGAAAGAAAAGAGTTTTTCTATTTAGGTCTTTTGCAACTTTTCAAGCCTTGGCGTGCAGAAGAGAAACTGCTTGGAGATTTCCTCTGTTACGAAGACTCTTTCAATGCAGCCAAGGAGTCCATAGAATGTCCTGTTTTTCCAAAATATCTAGAAATGTTGAATGCAGAAATCGAGCAGGAAGCAACAATAGCAGCCGAGATTGCTAGAGACAGTTCTCAGGACAGTCAGAGTACTGTTTCATTGAGTCAGGATCCACTAGGAGGACCAGTTATCAAAAATGAAACTGCCACTGCCATGATTGAAGTGGAAAGAGCCATGGCACATGCTCAGGAGGATGTGGTTAACTTAGAAGATTTGGAAAGACAACTCAACGTTGAGCAGAGTAAAATATATGACGAAGTTACCAGCCAAATTGATCATGGATTAAGTCATGAGAAGAAAGAGTGCTCATGTACGTCGTTGAAGCCTGTCCGACTGTACGTGAGTGGAGAAGCAGGAACTGGAAAAAGTTTCCTCATTAAAGCAATTTCATGTTATCTGCAGAAAAGAACTGAGTCATCACTGTCTTGTGTTGTCACCGCTCCAACTGGACTGGCAACACATAATATTAAAGGTATTACTTTGCATCGGCTACTGATGCTGCCAGTGGAGCATGATAACAAATTACAATACCACAAGTTATCGGGAGATGCTTGTTGTGAAGTATCTAGAGTCCTGAAGAAGATGAAACTTCTTATCATTGACGAAGTAAGCATGGTTTCCAATGTCATGCTTGCCTTTGTGCATTTGAGAATGCAGGAAGTTCTTAAAACAGAGTATGATGTGTTATTTGGTGGCAAACACATCATTGTTTTCAGTGATCTTCTGCAGCTGACATCAGTGAAAGGACAACCAGTGTTTAAACTGCTTACGCATGAAGATACCAGGAAGTGCCTAGGGAGCATTGGCAACGTTAACATATGGTTAAACTTCAATTATGGTGAGCTGCGTGAAAATATGCGTCAGGCGAAGGATGAAGATTACAAGAATATTCTACAAGATGTTAGAATCAGGAAAGTGACTGAGCGTGGGAAAGAAGCTTTACATGCAGGATTACTGTCAAATTTATTTCCAGAAGAAGACGTTCTGCCAGAGAATATTTTTCATAAAATTACTGAGAAGAAATCGGGAATATGTTTGAAGCCAACTCTTGCAGAATGTTCCATCTTCAACAACAAAATGTTGAATTTAGAAAACCAAGAGATTGTGAAACTGGAAGCTATTGACAGAATTGAGCATATGGGTGCAACAATTGTTTTGTCTGAGAATTTGAAATCTAAATTGGATTCATTAGAGAAGACTATATCTAAAACTGCTGGTTTTGAAAAGACTCTGAATGTGTGCTTAAATTGCCGTATCATTTTGAGAAGGAATTTACATGTTGAAAGAGGTCTGGTTGTGGTATGGGTTCCCAAGGCCTACATGCTCCGAAGATAACCCACTTACACCGAAAGAACTGTTGGCACGGAAACTGAAAAATGCAAAGAACAAGTTTATTAAGACCCCATGGGGTGGTGGTACATTCCTACAGCACCCTTCGGTAATGCAAGAAGTATCACACCGAACATCGGTGTGACCCCCTCTTTTATACGTTTAACAGGTAATAAAAAGGACAGGCGGTACAAAATTACAGAGCATTATGGACATATATGGTCATGTTTTGGAACACTGCCAGCTCATTGGAGGGTTTCAAACCCACTGGTCAGTTTGCGGCACATTCCTAAGGGGTGACTGGTCAATGGGGACTGCGCATGTACAGGCTTGACCGTTACTAAAAATAGCCTGTTGCTGGGCAAACTCAAGTGGTCAGTGGTACGGACAACGGACTAAAGGCCATGCTGGCCACGAGGCCGCTCATGATCTAAGATGGCCGCCGTAACACACAAAATGGCGTTTTCAAGTTTGGCCAATATAAGAATGAAAAGTGTAGCTACAGTTAAACGCTAACTCGGCCATCGTCAAATTACGACAGACGACCCTTTTAGCGTTCAGCTGAAGCTACCTCATAGTGAACATAATCTGGGTGTTCATCTTCGATATCGATCAACATTATCTGGGTTACTTCTTTATGAAGCATCATTTTGTCATGAGCAAAAGCTCGTCTTGATGGTATACAAGCCGATAAGCACATAGAACACAAAGCTGGACCACATTGAATACATAAACATATTGAAAACAGTATCCCCACAAGAATACATAAAATCGTTAGCAGTTTCCAACCCCAAGTGGTAAGCATTGACCAAAACCACCCTGAGATAGTCCAAGTACCATTATCTGGATGTATTTCTGCAGCAATCTTATGTAGTTTGGAAATTGCATCATAAATGGATGGTGAGTTGTCAGGTACGTAGACACAGCAGCTACTTCCGATAATTCTACATGCCCCCCCACGGTCGGCTAGAACTACATCTAAAACCATCCTGTTCTGTAACGTAACAATTCTAGAGATCTGCAATTCTTCAGTAATGTTCCCCAATGCGATAGCAGTGTCATTTGCTACAGCCTCAACTACACGAGTCAGTCTTCGTATTTTCCGACTATTCAAAGCTGCCCCAACAAACGAAAACAGTCCGAGATTAAAATCCACATACTGTTGCAAAGCATTGTCTGTCTGGTCTATGTCATCTAACACAACGGCACGTTTAACACGGTTCAGTATAAAATCGTGGTACACAATATAATCATTATGGTACATTGGTGGGGCAATGAATACAGGAGGCAGTACAAAGGATACATAACAAGTACCTAACCATCCCAAAGGGAGCTGGTGATAACCCTTCGTTCCGCAAATAAAATACGTGTTTCGTGATGCTACAAACGATATACCATTCGGGCTGTCAAACGTTATTGTGTTATTACATTCGCTTTTCCCAACCGAAATCGTGCCTTTATTACGTATACATAGATCAGCTTTTGTGGCAATGACATTTATAACATGAGAGCTGGAGACATTTATGTTACGTTGATTGCTGTAAACACGTGGGGCAGAGATATTGTCAGGCCGGTATTCTTCCCATTCAAATCTAGTACCCTCAGCTTGCGGATACCCATCTCGATCATGGTAGCACACTTTATTTAAACGGAAAAGCACCCCCCCTTTTGTTGGCCATCTCAAAGTGAAGAGCAGGGTGTACCAGGCGTTGCAGGATCCATTATGTGAGAATGGAAGTGGAATAAGTGGAGTGCCCCCTTTCTTCTGGTGCCCCGGTAACATCCCACACACCCAACAATTTGAAGTGTTGGTCATATTATGCGTATGATGCAAGATCTGAATGAAGCTATTGTTCAGATAAGTTTGTCGGTGCCGTTCTTCATGGTAAGGCAGGGTGAAGTGAAAATGTTCAGATGGAGCCGGGGTAGTCGGCAGCAAATGTTCACGTACAGGTACCACAAGTTCAACTACCCAGGCATTCACTGCTATTACCACAATCGTTAGAACAAAAAGAATGGCACCCAGTATACGTTTATCCCGTGATGCAGACGACGCCATAGTTCAATTGCAGCTCAAAAAGTCTTAAATGTTCAAAAGTTCAGGAAATGCACAAGTTCTCAAATGTACATATGTATGTATTATACCTAAAAAAAAAGAAAAATACGGTGCTGAGCTCCGAGGTAGCCGTTGTTTTCTTCTCCGGGCCAAGACGGGTGTCGCTACACTTGGCAGAACTGATCCCCCCCCCTTGGAAATCCTGGTTTCCGTTTCACAAACCTGGAGCGGTAACCAACCAGTTAAAAAAAAACAACCCAAAAAAAAAAATCTTCTTATCGTGGCCGTAGATTGTAGTGCTCTCGTCCAGAAACAGTGTGGTCCGGGAAGGCTCCCTCAGCTTCGGCCGATGTCACTGCTGGGCTCTTTTCTTTATCCAGAATCTCTTTGTAGTCGGTCAACACAACAGGATTCACCAGGTCAGGAGAGACACGACGGCAGTGAGTTGAGTGTATCCACCGCTTCCTGTTGGTTACTCGTACAGCCGTGCGAGTAGCCAGGATGACCTGCTCGGGGCCACGCCACCTCGGTTCCAAGCTGTTCGTCCTCTCAAACGATTTGATCATTACATGATCACCAGGGCGAAGATCATGGCCCTCTCCAGTAGAGTTGTCAGGGAGCGCTTCTCGAACCTGTTGATGAATAGAAAGCAAATCATTTGTTAATCGTGCCAAATAATCGTTCATCATTATACAAGGCACATCATGTATCAATCGCGGCTTGGGCACCCCCCAAATATTCATAGGCCTTCTGAACACCACTTCATATGGTGTGAGGCCTGTTCGAGAGTGGGGTACTGATCTAAGAGAGAGTAATGCCAGCGGTAAAGCATCCGGCCATTTCAATGACGTGGACGCCACGATCTTAGCCAATTTTAGTTTCAACGTAGCATTATATTGCTCCACAAGACCTGCTGACTGAGGGTGGAACACAGAATGAAACTTCTGCTGGATCCCTAACCCCTTCAGCACGTATTCCACAATTTTCCCGACAAAATGAGGCCCATTGTCGCTCCACAAAAATTTGCAAACTCCGAATCGAGGGAAGTACTCCTTGAGCAAAACCTTAGCTGTTGTCAGCGCTGTATTGTCTTTCGTGGGGAAGGCTTCAACCCATTTGCTAAAAGCACATACCACCACTAGGACATACTTAAGGTTATTGCAGCGCTCAAGCTGGATATAATCCATTTGGAGTACCTCGAATGGTGCAGAAGGTGGAACGAACCCTCCTTTCGGAGTATGGGTCCCCTTAGCAGGATTGTGCTGCAAACATACCAAACAGGTCTGCACTACTCTCTTAGCTGTATTAGCTATCTCGGGATGCTCCCAAACTCGTGTTAACAATCGAGTAATTGCAAAAGCTCCCACGTGCGCTAACCCATGTGTCATTTGGACCATCGCTTGCAAGTAAGCTGCAGGCAACTTCCATTTCTCCATGTCCTTGCTTCTCCAACACCCTTCATCGTCTAGCACCCCATCAGTTGCCCATGCCGCAAGTTCTGATTCAGTAGCTGATTTCTGAATGTCTAATATTTCCGCTCTAGCATCATTCCATCGCTCTGCTTGGGATTTGGTCACATACATAGGGGAGTTAGCTCGGGACATAGCCGTTTGTCTCGCTATTTATTTATTTATTTAAGCTTGTATCGCGCACAGCTACCCACAATGGGTTTCCCGGCACCAGGGATAGACTGTAGAAGAAAAGAGAATGTCACCTTGACTTAAGGCCTCTGCCGACTATTGGTCACGCTTAGTAAAGAGCAGGGTCTTCAAAGCCTTACGGAAGCGGAGTAAGTTGGTCTCAGATTTTAATGCCAATGGGAGGGAGTTCCAGTATTTAGGACCAAGAGTGGAAAAGGAGCGGCCTCCCATTTTTGCCAGCTTCCATCTTGGTACTGTGAAATTGCCAATGTCCGATGACCTTAATGAGCGCAGGGGTCTATAGGGTTTTACCAGCCCCTGAACATATACTGGGGCGCTACCCTGCTTAGCCTTGAACATATAGCAGAGTGCCTTGAATTTAACGCGTTCTGGGATGCTCAACCAATGGAGGTCACGCAAAGCGGCAGTGGCTGAGGTGCGTCTGGGGACATTCTTTAGCAGGCGCGCGGCCGCATTTTGCACCACCTGCAGCACATGTATAGTAGCTTTATCTGCGCCCAAATAGAGAATGTTGCCATAGTCCAGGCGTGATGTTACAAGTGCCTGGACTACAGTTCTGCGAGAGGAGAGGGGGAGCATCCACAAAATCTTGTGAAGCCATCGCAAGGTTGAAAAGCAGATGGCTGAGACCTTAGTAGCCTGTTGTCTCATAGTTAGCCTGTCGTCAATAATGACGCCCAGGTTGCGAACTGCAGTAGATGGTGTAGGCGCATTTCCCAGTTCGATGGGCCAATGGCGAGGACCCCAAAGATGTTTGTTCTGTCCCAGAATGACCACCTCGGTCTTCTCCCCATTCAGCTTGAGACAATTTCTCCGCATCCAGTCGGCCACAAGAGTGAGGCCCGACTTGAGTGCGGAGATGTTGTTTACGTCTCTCCCTGACAAGGAGAAGACAATCTGGGTGTCATCTGCGTAGGAAAACAGGGTTAGCCCAGCTTGTTCGACTATGGTTGCCAAGGGTTTAACATAAATATTAAATAATAAAGGGCTAAGAATTGAGCCCTGGGGGACGCCGCGGGTGGATGGACAAATGGCGGAGGCAGCTTTAGAAGAAAACACTTGGAAGCTTCGGTCACTAAGGAAAGACGCCAGCCAGGCCAAGGCCTGGCCTGCCACACCTAGAGATTTCAGAGAGTCAATGAGGATGGAATGTGACACGGTGTCGAAAGCTGCGCTCAAATCCAGCAGGATGAGCGCCATGGTGTTTCCCTGATCGACACCGTGCCTAAGACTCTCTGTCACCCCCAGGAGGGCTGTCTCGGTTGAGTGCCTAGGCCGAAAGCCCGACTGAGAAGGATGGAGAAATCCAGTGTTTTCAACCAGTTTGGAGAGCTGAGAATTTATATGTCTCTCCAATATCTTTGAGAAAATTGGCAACAAAGATATAGGGCGAAAGTTAGCAGGATTTGAAGGATCTGCACCCTGTTTTTTTAATAACGGTACAACCATGGCGTGTTTCCAAGGTTGTGGGACATGGGCCTCGCTCAGAGAAGCGTTGAGTAATTTAATGATGGGGGGATGAGTGAGGGGGTCTAATTGTTTTAATATTTTGGCCGGGAGAGCGTCCTGTGGGGAGCCCGATCTCACACTATTTAAACAGGAGAGGAAAGAAATGGCGTCTAAGGGCTGCCAAGTAGTGACAACTGCATCAGTGTCATTGTTTTCCATTTTTTGGACTATGTCAAGGGCAGTGTACATAGTACCTGGAGGTGTAGTGAAATTTTCATAGATAAGATCAACTTTATCTATGAAGTAATCCGCTAAGGACTGACACTGAGTGCCATCAAGTGCCGGGGGAGGAGGGATCGAGTTAGCACCAGTCAATTTTTTGACAACAGAGAATAGCACCTTTGGGCAGTTTTGTGCATCAGTCACAGTTTTCCTTGTGTAGTCTGCTTTAGCAGTTTTACAACTGTAGTGGTATTTTTTTAAGGCTTCTTTATATGTGGCTTTACGTGAAGGAGAATAGCCTTGTCTCCATTTACGCTCCAAGGTCTTACAATGTGAGCGGAGGCTTTTAAGTTGTTCCGAATACCATGGAGCAGGAGGGTGGTGTGAAAATGCGGGCTTTGATGTCATTGGAAGCGCTGTATTAACTGCAGTGGTTAGCCAGAGTTCAGTGGCGCAATTGAGAGCAGCAGTTGGTAGTTCAACACATGGAAGTGTTTTGATCAGTAGTTTATTGAGTTCTGGCAAGTTAATCTTCCCCCAATTCCGAACTGGCCGCGTAGTTTCCACCTCAGGTCTTATTACTGTATCAGCCATGTCATAAGAGAAGGGGACAGCTAAGTGGTCGGACCAGGTGATTTGTAGGGCTTCACGAGAACAATCTAGGGACAGGTTAGATAGGATCGGGTCCAGTAAGTGACCGGCACAATGAGTGGGACCTGTGTTTAGAAGTTGAAGGTTAAAAGCTTCCAGAATAGGGAGAAGCTGATTCCTATTAGGGCACTCATGGTCGTCTAAATGTATGTTTAGGTCCCCTAAGATTGTGAAATTAGGCGCTTTAAGCAGTACTGGGGCTAGGAAGTCCGGTAACGATGTTATCCAAGGGCTCGCTGTCCGCAAAGGCATTCCCCTTTCCCACTTCATCAGTGACCTTTTTATGGGCGCTACATTTTATGATCGCTACTTTCTTTGGGCAAAGCAACGCATTTAGGAGATCACGCACCAATTCTCCGTGCATAATGTGTTCTCCATGAGAAGTTAAAATCCCACGCTCTCTCCAGAGTAGACCGAAGTCATGTGCTACTCCGAAGGCGTACCGGCTGTCCGTGTATATGTTCACACATAGGCCAGCACTCAATTCGCAGGCTCTTGTCAGGGCTATCAGCTCCGCTGCTTGAGCCGATTTCTGTGGTATTCTAGCTGTTTCTACCACTGTCTTAAGTGTCGTTATTGCATAGGCTGCGGAAGTCGTGCCATCTGGCAGCCTCAGACATGATCCATCAACCCACAGTTCCCCATCCACATCTGGAAGTGGCATATTCTGTAAGTCAACACGACCCTTTGTCTGTTCCTCGGTCAGGAAAATACAGTCATGATGTTTTTCTTCCTGACCCTCCTCGACCGGATAGGGCAATAAAGTGGCAGGGTTCAGAGTAGCACATCTTTTTAGTGTGATATGTGGCGCCAACAGGGTAAGCTCGTATCCTGTTAACCGTGCACTAGTGAGATATTGGGTCTTTGTTTGGTTTAGCAGGGCATCTACTGCATGAGGAACTAACACCAACAATTTGTGCGATAACACTATTCCCTCACTCTGCCGTATCGCTACTGCTGTTGCTGCAACTGCTCAGAAACACCCAGGTAACCCTTGCGCTACAGGATCAAGAATGGCAGAGAAGTATGCACATGGCCTCTGCTTGTCCCCGTGTGCCTGCACTAACACTGATAACGCGCACCCATCTTTCTCGTGCACGTACAATGTAAAAATCTTCGTATAATCTGGTGTACCTAATACGGGTGCAGAGCAAAGGGCTTGCCTCAATTGATCAAAAGCATTTTGACATTCATCTGTCCATTCAAGGGGCATTGGTGTCGTTTTGGACAGTAACGCTAACAGAGGCTTGATAATGTGCGAAAACCCCATAATCCACTGCCTACAAAAGGACGTTAACCCTATGAAGGCACGTACATCTCTTTGCGTGCGGGGGACTGGTGTATCAAAAATTGCTTGAATTCGATCTGATGTTAATGCACGTCCCTCCTTAGACAAAAGATGACCGAGGTAGGTCACCTTGGGTCTACAATATTGAAGCTTTTTCTTAGAAACCTTGTGATTATTCCGTGCCAAAAAGGAAAGCAACGCAATCGTACTCTCCTCACATTGCGTATAAGAATCTGCGGCAAGCAGGAGGTCGTCCACATATTGGATCAGAACAACCCCCGATTTCAGCTCAAAGGAATCAAGCTGTTGTTTCAAAGCCTGGCTGTAGATACTCGGGCTCTCAGTGTAACCTTGGGGAACACGACAAAATCTATACGATTTATTATTTAACGTGAAGCCAAACAGATATCTGCTATCGGGATGGACAAGGATAGAAAAGAAAGCATTTTTCAAATCAATTACACTAAAGGTCGTAGCCGTTGGTGGTACCAGCGTAAGCAAGGTCGTAATATCGGACACCACCGGGTATTGGAGAACGACAATTTTGTTGATCTCTCTCAAGTCAATAATAAAGCGATAGATTTTGTCATCAGTATCTCTTTTAAGAATCGGGAGAATAGGGCTGTTACAAACATTATAAGAAACCTCTTCCACCACCCCAGCCGCAATCTGATCTTGGACAATGTGAGTCAGAGCAATTTCTCCTTCCTTCGAAATCTTGTACTTTGGCACCCGTGGCAGAGAGGCCCCTTCCTTAACAGTAATATGAATGGGTGGAATACACATCTCCCCCACATCCGTGTCTGAGATCCCCCATAACGTGTGCGGGAGAGAGGCCAAAGCGGGAATGTCTGATATAGTATAGAACCTATTCGGATCAGGGTAATTGTCATTCAGGATAACCCGCACTCCTTCAGGAGCACACCGGATCGTTGCTCGAAAATATTTAAGCAAATCAAGGCCCAAGATATTATCCGGGGTATAGGGAGATAACAAAAATTGGCCAAAGCTAAAAAATTTATCAAGACAGAGTGCAAGGGGCTTGGACAAAGGGCTAGGGGAGGGTGTGCCATCGAACCCTACACATGTTATCATTTCGCCAGACAGGGGAGCCCTCGGAACCAATTTCTTTGACAGGGCGCTACGAGTAGCTCCAGTGTCGACTAAGAATTGATCAGTAGAACCCAAAATGCCCGCTGTTACATATGGACCTTCCTGATCTACCGGCACTTCAATTGGCTCCGCACCCCATCCTACGCAATCCTATGCATGCACATAATCCTGATGCTCCACATTCTCACCCTCTGAAATCTGATATTGGTTCCGTCTATCAAAAGTATTTCGTTCATCCTGGCCACGGCCCCCTTGCTCAACCCTTCCACGATCACCTCCACCACCTCTCGCTCCCGTATAACCACCCCGCGACCTACCACTTCCTCGACCACGCTGGCTACGTTGTTCCCGTAATACCGGACAATCCTCAGCCCAATGACCAAACTCCTTACAATACGCACATTGATCCTCCGCAATATCCGTACGACCATACGACGAGTTTCCTCCACCTCGTCTACCCCTATCGTTCCCTCTACCCTGTGTTCCACGAACCTGTGCCAACATCACCTTCGTTTTCAATTCTTTTGCTTTCTTATCAACACTTTCTTTAGCCTCCAACTCCTGCCGCTCGTAATACTGAGCCATAGTTAACAAAGACGCAGGGGTCGCCGTAGCCCAGGAACTTTCACTCGACTTCAATCGCTTGGCAATCTCCGGCAGGAGATTAGCCACATACTTATCTACAAACAAATGTCGACCTGTATCGTCTGTTAAAGATTGACCACTGTAATCATGAAACGCCTCTTCGAAGCGTGTAAAGAAGTCTGAAACCGTTTCATCTGGCTTTTGTTTGCACGAAGCTAACATGGTCCAATCTATCTTTTTAGAAGGTACAAGCGTTTTTAATTTAACCAGTATAGCCGTTGGAAGGTCTAAAATCAACTGGCAAGGCTTGCATGCTGGTTTCCTTTCTAGGTCAGCTTGATTAATCTCTTTCCATGTACCCCCTAGTACTGTCTCATCATTATTCTTACGAATTTGTCTCCACATATCAGGCGGAAGTATTAACCCAAAGAACAAATCTATATCAACCAGAGTCATCACACAAGATGAAATAGCCCCTTCCACCCCCTCGTAGAATGCTGCCAGATTCTTACGAAGATCAGGTAGAGAATTTTTCAATGCCATAACATCCGTCCTATTCCAAGGCGTATACACCCAATTATATACAAAATACCCCTTCGCATCTTTTGACCTTCTATCATCATCTGTACCTTCCCCTTTCGGTGGAACATACAAGGGTGCAGCTTCACGCATAGGCATAACATGCATTGCAGAACTCTTATCTGAACCCCGGAGAGAACACTCCTTAGACTGCCCGTCGGATTCCAGCCAGGACTCCTTAATCTTTTTCTGCTCGTCCCGCAATCTGATAGTTTCATCTCGCAGCTTGATCAGTTGCTTGTAAAAGGCATCGACATCTGCAAGAACAAAGACACCTGTTTCTAAATTCTCACGATGAACTGACAGATCTTTAGGTTGTAACGTATCTGAAAATTTACAAAATGAGGTAACAACTTCATCTGCCAAAGCGGACATAAAATACACTAACTCTTGGTCTGTCCAAGTACTCCTTTCAGCAATAATTTCAGACTGAGTAACAAACTTCGTATTCACTTTACGAGCCCAACTACGTAAATGTGCGGATCTCTCCGTGGTAAACCTGAGAGCGGATACCCCTTTCTTTCCCGACTTATCCTGTCCTTCATCGTCCGATTCTGCAAGAGGAGCCGTAGGCGAGACGTACGGAGGCGGTGATCGATCTAATAAAGAAAAATCATCAATTTCATTATTAAGGACAGGAT
Organism: Lissotriton vulgaris; assembly: GCF_964263255.1. Classification (NCBI taxonomy): domain Eukaryota; kingdom Metazoa; phylum Chordata; class Amphibia; order Caudata; family Salamandridae; genus Lissotriton; species Lissotriton vulgaris. Next base: position 14,913 of record NW_028251401.1, on the reverse strand, counting down.
AAAGCGGTCGACGAATAGGGAATTGACCCGTCGTTTGCAATTTACGTTCCCGTTCCTCCCTTTCTTTCTTTTCCTGCTCCTCTTTTTCCTCAAGCTGTAAAGCCTTATCCCGAGCAGCCTTGCGCTGCTCTTTGTCTGCCAAGGCAACTTCACGTTTCATCCGCTCACGCACCGCTTTCTCCCACATTCGCACACAATCAAACATGTTCTGTCTAGACCTTCGTTGAAACAAACATTGTTCCACAAACTGTACTTTTCGCAAATCGAACGACCCATGTAGAGGCCATTGCAATTCGGAATCAGATTTAGTGTACTTATGCCATAATTTGCTGTACATTATAGGGGGAAGGCCATGCTTTATATACATGTCCCTATTTGGTGTTCCCTCTGGGGGAGCCGGCTGTGCTTCCGCTAACCTAATTGTGGTACCATTTCCAAGACAGCACATCCCTCGGAGTGTGCTTAAAACAGGCATGTTCAAAAGGGTACCACGAAAGCGCGATACCGTAGAAAAATGGCACTTACAGTACTTCCCACAAATGTGCCGCTCAAAGGAAAAAAACAAAATTAGAGAAACATCTCTACATGCCTGCCTAAGTGCACTACACATATATTTTTTCAAAGATCACAAATTCACAAATTCACAAATGTTAGCTAACTCAAATCAAAATCATAGATCATAGGACTTCGGCAAGCGTCCAAGGACTACCTTACCGATCACAAATCATAGAACTTCAGTAAGCGTCCGCAGACTACCTTACCGATCACAAATCTTACCCAAAGCCTCAAAGGTCCAGTTTCCAACTGCCAAGTAATCGAATCAGCCAAACGGCACTTTATCCAGCAACACGGACAATCGAGGACTCAGTCGGAGACCGGCGCCACCTGGAAGGTCAGATCGGAAGGAAAGGAAAAAACACCGTGGGTGCCAAGACTCGGGTCACTCAGTGGCAGCGCGCGTCCATGGCGAGTATCCAGACCTTCGTCACGACCTCTCCTTCGGGCATCCGAGTCGCCGATGAGTCCCACCAGAGTCGCCAATTTGTGGTATTGGGTTCCCAAGGCCTACATGCTCCGAAGATAACCCACTTACACCGAAAGAACTGTTGGCACGGAAACTGAAAAATGCAAAGAACAAGTTTATTAAGACCCCATGGGGTGGTGGTACATTCCTACAGCACCCTTCGGTATTGCAAGAAGTATCACACCGAACATCGGTGTGACCCCCTCTTTTATACGTTTAACAGGTAATAAAAAGGACAGGCGGTACAAAATTACAGAGCATTATGGACATATATGGTCATGTTTTGGAACACTGCCAGCTCATTGGAGGGTTTCAAACCCACTGGCCAGTTTGCGGCACATTCCTAAGGGGTGACTGGCCAATGGGGACTGCGCATGTACAGGCTTGACCGTTACTAAAAATAGCCTGTTGCTGGGCAAACTCAAGTGGTCAGTGGTACGGACAACGGACTAAAGGCCATGCTGGCCACGAGGCCGCTCATGATCTAAGATGGCCGCCGTAACACACAAAATGGCGTTTTCAAGTTTGGCCAATATAAGAATGAAAAGTGTAGCTACAGTTAAACGCTAACTCGGCCATCGTCAAATTACGACAGAAAATGGATCAATGGGTAATGTTGTTGATTTTGAGAAATACAGAAAAAGAGATGCAATTGAATTTTTAAAAATTAGATTTGATGGCATTGAGGAAGTACAGCTAATTGGTCGTTGCACAGCTAGGTTTTTGCCTGTAAAAGACTTATATGTTCACCGTAAGCAATTTCCTGTTTGCTTGGCCTATGCGGTGACAATCCATAAATCACAAGGTTAAAGTGTAGACAGTGCTTTGGTGAATATTGGCAGTTCTGTATTCAAGGAGGGTATGGCTTATGTAGCATTGTCACGAGTCAGAACTTTATCGGGTTTGTACTTGATTGAGTGTGATGTCACAAACATTTGTGCGGATCTAGATTGTGTTTAAGCATGGGCGGAAAATCCGTTACGCTCGCGGATTTTGCGGATTTTCGGTAAATTCGCAATCCGCGAGATTCGCGAATTTCCCGCAAAATCCGCAAATTCGCACGCAGCGGATTTTTTTTCTTTGCGGTATAAGTTCGCAATTGCGAACATGTAGGTGCGGCGGGCAGCAACAATCTCGCACTCGCGAAATTATAAAAATTGCAATTCCGCACAAGAAATCTACTAGCAAGCAGCATAGACCTTCTGAAAATGATTATTTTTATCAGAATAACTCCTCAGGTTGACATTTGCCTGCACTTTTTTAGATTTGAGGCCTTTTGATTTTCTTTGGATAACTTTTGGATTAGAAATCAACTTTCTCATATAAGCTTGGTGGGGCATTAAAGTTGCTGTAATGCTGCTCTGCAGAAAAACGAGTTTTGCAAAAGTGAAAGCAGGTTCAAAAGTTCAAACTCATCATTAGTAACCGTTCCCTGTAGTGCTTCCTGACAAGGGCCCCTCCAAAGTTCAGTTGCTAGTTGCAACAATTGTATGACCCTGCTCTGACCCTCACAGCAGGCTCATAGAATAGCTACAAGTAGGCCACAAAGGTCCTGGAAAAAAAATTGCACCGCAACAGAAAGCAAATTACAGATAAGGATGCAGGTGCCAGACTGGAATTTTAAAACAGTGACACATTAATAAATCAACCCCAAATTAATTCATGTCAGTTGAAGCAGGCAGGTGTGCTTGCTTTTTCCCCCCATAATCTACAGTGATGATGAACCAGAGGGTGGCATGGGTAAAACAGAGGGTGGCAGGGGTGAAACAGAGGGTACTGGCAACCTGTGATGATGAACCAGACGTAGAAACAACATAATCGTGACCGTTGCGAGCCGACATGTAAGTTCGCAATTGCGAACTGGTACAAAACCCTTGCGAACTGGCAGAAATCCTTGCGAACTGGCAGAATTCCTTGCGAACACAAAAAAAGCATTCAGCAGGTTCAAAAGTTCAAACTCATCATTAGTAACCATTCCCTGTGGTGCTTCCTGACAAGGGCCCCTCCAGAGTTCAGTTGCTAGTTGCAACAATTGTATGACCCTGCTCTGACCCTCACAGCAGGCTCATAGAATAGCTACAAGTAGGCCACAAAGGTCCTGGAAAAAAAAATGCACTGCAACAGAAAGCAAATTACAGATAAGGATGCAGGTGCCAGACTGGAATTTTAAAACAGTGACACATTAATAAATCAACCCCAAATTAATTCATGTCAGTTGAAGCAGGCAGGTGTGTTTGCTTTTTCCCCCCATAATCTACAGTGATGATGAACCAGAGGGTGGCATAAGGCATTGATGTACCAGAGGGTGGCATGGGTAAAACAGAGGGTGGCGGGGTGAAACAGAGGGTGCTGGGAACCTATGATGATGAACCAGACGTAGAAACAACATAATCGTGACCGTTGCGAGCCGACATGTAAGTTCGCGATTGTGAACTGTTACAAAACCCTCGCGAACTGTCAGAAATCCTTGCGAACTGTCAGAAATCCTTGCGAACACAAAAATTCGAGTTCGCAAATTCGCAAAATTCGCGAACGCCAGATTCGCAAAATTCGCCCATGCTTAATTGTGTTATGGAATACAATAGGTTAAGAAGAGAGTATGGGCCACATTTGCCTCAATATCCTTTGTTTGAGAAATGTGTGGTAGGCCGGAAACGAAGAAATATCACTAATAGTAGGGAGGTTGTAGCAAAAAGACCAAAAGTCGATGAACCGAAAATTGTAAGCAGAACGAAAATGAATTCTATTGAAGATGTTGTTGGTTTTCAATTTGAAAATAGTTCTGGTGTGAACTGCTATGCTAATGTAGTGGTTAATGTTGTCTTTTCTCTAGAAACTTTAAAAGAACAGATTGTGATCAATTCGGATCAAAGTTTTTGCTGTTTGTTGAATTCTGTGTTAGAGAAATGTAGCGCTGATAGAACAAGAGTAGAAAGTGTGTCTGAAATTCGAAATCTGTTAGACAAATGTTAAGGTCACACAATTCTCTCAAAATATTAGGCAAGATTGTCAGGAGTTTTTAATGTATATGCTTAATGTATTGCAAGATGAAGGTGTAGATGTAGATCATCTGTTTGGCCTTTCTTATCAATGGCAGCATGACTGCGAGAATTGTACGTTATCAAGTACTACTAGTGTAGACTCAGAAAGATTTATATATTTAACTTTGCCAGACAGTAAATCAGTATCCTTTAATAAGCTAGTAAAAGCAGCCGATCAAAACATGGAGTGTAGCCAATGTAAGTCTGCAATGCTGTCCACATTATTTATACGAAGATATGGCCAGTATGTCATTTTAATGTTCCAACGATGTAGGCCTGATGGAACAAAATTGACAAATTTAATTAAAATGTTTGTGGCTTCTCAGTTGTCAATATCAGGAAGGACTTTGCTAACTGCAGCAATTATATATCATGAGGGTCCTTCAACAACATCAGGACATTACACAACTTATTTGAAGTCTGGAAACGGGTGGTCATTCTGCAATGATTCTGTTTTAACTTTCAAAAAAAGATTGCCTTTTCGTTTTAAAAATTCTTACCTGGTGTTCTTACAACCAAAATTTTAGGGAAGGAATCTCGGGATTCGTTCTGAGGAATTTCAAGAGGTTCTAATGGCTCCTACACTATATAGCCTTGTGGATAAGTGTAGCACAGAGCAAAAAATGTTTGTTTTAATAAGCTAATTCAAGCAGCAGATCAAAAGAAGGAGTAGAGGTAATGTAAGTATGCAATGCTGTCCACATTATTTATAGAAACTTATGTGTGAAATGTCATTTTACAATTCCAACTATATAAACCGGATGTAAATAAGTTGTCAAGTCTAATTAAAAATGTTTTTGCTACACAGTTATCGATTTCAGGAAGAACATTTGTAACTGCAGCTATTATATGATAAGATGGTCCTTTCACAACATCAGGATATTACACAGCTTCTTTGAAATGTAAAAAAGGCTGGTCTTTCGGCAATGATTACTATTTGACTATGAAGCAATGTTGCCTTTTGACTTGTTTTCAGAAGTGAGAATTTAGGGTAGGTAACTGGACTATAATGATTCTAGGTGTTGCTGTAATTTAGTGTGCTGTTTTAAATTGCTTTGTATGTCTCATTTTTCTTAAAACGATGGAGCTTATCTTTCAGAAAGTGGCGGGCAGAAAATAATAACAGCATAACAGAGTATAAGCTGTTCATAAGACATCCTTTTACGTCATGGAAAGTAAGTTACTTTTGAGGAGTTCTGATTTCTGATTGGTTATATTATATGGGTTTTTTAAACACAATCATTTTGATTGTGGTTTTTTTTCCCCGCTGTTATATGATGAATACCTTCAACTCACTGTTTTTAGTGAAATTTTATATATTCTGAGAACAGCAAAAATAAACCATTTAACATGTATAATTAATTCTGTACTTTGAATTGTGATTTTTAATATGTACTCATCTTGTCTCATGCTCACTCATCTTTTACTACCTTCTATCAATTTTAAAATTTTTGTTCTTTCATTCACAGATTGAAAGTATAAAAATAACAAGTGACTAAGTTAACGATAATTATAAGGTAAGTGTTTAGTACTCATTCCGTTACATCTTTCACATTGAACTTTTATTAGTTCCACTGCTTCATTTCTTTAACCCTCAGTTTCCTGCCTTTGCTACTTCCCTCATCCCTTATCTATTATCTATTATACAGTATCTCTGTGTTACTCCCTCTAGCTATCTTTTAACATTATTCTCTCTGTCTTCTTCCCTTATACTCACTCTCCCTTTTTTTATACATTTTTTTTTTGTTTCGCTTCCGGTTCGCGTACCGGGGCGTGAACCAGGAAGCAAACTCTTTATAAAAAGAGGTTGCCAGAGTGCTAAACATTCTAGCATTTTTTATAAATGGGAGGTAGTTCTGAAAAGAACTTTTTTTATTGTTTTTGATGTTTTACATTTTTTTTAGCATTTTTATGAACATTTTTTGACTTTTTTTGTATTTTAAGAACGGTTTTATATATTTTTTTTATTTTGGGGGGGGGGGAAACGAAAACCAGTCATTAAAAAGGGCTCAACGGGAGCAAAAAAAAAAAAGATAATTTACTTTCAGGGCCGTTTTGAATATTTATGATTTTCATAAGCTGTGTTTATGAGAGTTATACTTTTTTCCCCATAGGAAATTAACTTGCAGCTAAAAATACAGGTATGTTTCATGTTACCAAAGTTCATCTGTATGTTTGGGACCTTCTCCCTCGCCTCTGCTCCCGTTACTGTCTGTTCAGCTGATGTACTGGCCACAGGAGGGGGGTTTTCTTGTAGGTCACGTACCTGTGCAGCACTGTAATTAACAGGATGCCACCTCTCCATGTGGCGATGCATAGTGTAATTCCCATAGCTGTATTTTTTATCTGTTCCTCTGGATAGTTCCATGTTACAGATCAAACAAGTGACATAACGGGCATTCACTTTTTTTTGGCCCTGGGGATATGTAAAGAATTGCCAGATGTAGTTTACTTTGACATGGGACCTCCTTGGTTCTTCTTGCAAAAACGGCCTTCTCACTTGCTAATCTTCCTCTTCTTCTTCTTCTTCTTCCTCTTGATTAATGAAGACCTGAGGAGGTGGTCCATCCTTTTTTGGTGGTGGTGGTGGTGGAGGGGCTCCAGCAGCTACAGCTACATGGAATGGAAATAGATTTATAGAGCGCGATTGCTGCCCGGGGGCGTCCAAGCGCTGGGAGGTAAGAATTGAAGGGACCGGTGAAGTGACACATTATAGCTCGGAGACTTTGGTGAATAGTAAGGTCTTCAGGTTTTTACGGAATGACAGCAGGTCCGGGTTGGAACGGAGTGAGAGGGGGAGGGTGTTCCAAAGTTTGGCGGTGTTCACCGAGAACATCCTACCACCGGCTCTGGCTTTCTTTACTCGGGGGACCACTGCCAGAAAGGCCTCAGAGGAGCGGAGGTTCCTGTTTGGGTGGTAGGGGATGACGAGCTTGCTGTTAATAGCAGGTCCTGTTTTCCAGAAAGCTCGGTGTGCAATGCACAACGCCTTGAATGACACTCTGTGTTTAACTGGCAGCCAGTGAAGATTTTTTAGTGCGGGTCTGGCTGACTGAGCTCGAGGAATTTTTAACAGGGTGCGCGCTGCGCAGTTTTGCACTATCTGGAGTTTCCTGAGGGTCATCTCGGGAGCCCCCACGTATAGAGCATTGTTTGTGTCAAGGCGGGACTGGATCAGGCCTTGGACTGCCACTTTACTGGCTTCTGGAGGCAGAAGTGGAAGGACCTTCCTTAGGGTTTTGAGGATGCCGAAACAGGTGGCGGACAGTTTGGTAGCCTGGGTGGAGAAGGACAGCTTGCTATCCAGCCACACTCCTAGGCTCTTGACGCTTTCCTTGGGGGTGGGGGGAGTGCCCAGGGCTTGGGGCCACAAGGAGATAAAAGGTGTTGGCGAGGCAGGGCCTAGAAGCAGGAGCTCTGTCTTATCTCCATTTAACTTGAGGGAGGAGCTGGTCATCCATTCCTTTATGTCCTCTAGGCAGCTCAGTAGGCCTCCTTGGGGGTGACTGATGTTCTTTTGAGCCAATGATACCACTAGCTGAGTGTCGTCGGCGTACGACACAATTTTGATGCCGTACGGTTCGACGATTCCAGCCAGTGGTCTCATGTAGACATTAAATAACACAGGGCTCAAAGAGGAGCCCTGTGGTACTCCGCAGCTGAGGGGCTTGCTGGCTGACACTGTGTCCCCATCGAAGATCTGGAATGATCTGTCGGACAGGAAGGAGCCGAACCACCTTAGAGCATCGCCAGAGACCCCGATGTCCCGGAGACGGTTCAGCAGGGTGGCATAGCTGACCGTATCGAATGCGGTGCTTAGATCAAGGAGGATCACTGCCACTGATCCTCCCTGATCCAGAGCCCTTCGAGATTCCTCGGCGACCGCTAATAAGGCAGTTTCGGTGCCGTGTTTTGGCCTGAAACCTGTCTGGGATGTATCCAGTAGGGAGTGGTGTTCAATAAACTGGACCAGTTGGACGTTTATATATTTTTCCAGCACCTTGCCAGCCCAAGGGAGGAGGGAGATGGGCGGTAGTTGGAATATTCGTCGGGGTTCAAGTTTGGTTTTTTTAGCAGCGCCCGCACCATGGCTTGTTTCCATGCTATAGGAACGACACCTGAGGCTATAGATGTGTTAAGGAGTTCTAGGATAACAGGCAGGGTGGTTTCGTGAGCTTGCATCAGAACTTCTGGTGGGGCCGGGTCGCGTGGGGAACCTGATTTGACTTGCCGTGCCATTTTACCGAGGGTGTCAAGGTCCAGGGGAGGGAAGTGCTCGAGGGTTGACTGGGCATGGGGAGGGAGTGTTCTCGGGGAGGGTGGGTCAGCTGTCTCTGGACCTGTTGCTCCTGTTTGAAAGGTGGAGTAAATTTTCAGGACTTTATTATGAAAAAAGTCCGCAAGTTCATTGCATTGAACTTGGGTTTTAGTCGGAGGGGGGGCAGTGGTGACATTAGAACATTGTTTTATTATCTGGAAAATTTCCCTGGGTTTTGATTTAGCCTCTAGGATTTTGTCAGAGTAAAAGGTTGATTTCGCCGTTTTGATCCCCTCTCTGTAAGTTTTTATTGCCTCTTTATATGCGTCCTTTTTTTCCGGGAGAAAATCCATGCGCCAGGCTCTCTCTCGTTGCCTGCAGCGACGTTTTAATTCTCTTAGGGAGTCAGAGAACCAGGGCGCTGATCTCTGCATTCTTTTAGATGAGGATCTCTGGAGAGGGAGGATCGTGTCTAGTGAGTTCGTAATCCAGCTAACATAATTTTCGTTTGCTGCACTAGGGTCTGAGCAGGGAGGCGGATGGGTGGCGTCCAGGCTAAGCAGCCAGGCTTCCAGCTGGAGTTTTGACCAGTTCCTCCTGAGTGTTGTACAGGGGGGTGACTGAGGGGTCTTGTGGGTTGCCCAGGAAAACGGTATCAGAAAATGATCCGTCCATGGGAGAGGGATAGGAGAGTCGACAATCAGGTCGCTGCAGCTGCTGAAAATTGGGTCTAGCAGGTTGCCCTTCTCGGGAGTTGGGGCTGTGACCAGCTGGGACAGCTGCAGAGCTCCTAGGTCGTCTGTTAGGTCTTTGGCAATGTTATCTGAGGGGGAGTTGAAGTGGAAATTCAAATCACCCAGGACTGTGTAGTTCGCCACGGACATAGCCCTTTTAGCAATGATCTCTGGGAGCGATCTATGAAACAGCTTTGATGGGTCAGGAGGACGGTAGATCAAGGTGCCCGAGAAGGATGTATTGGCATTGAACTCTATACAGAATTCTATGCTTTCGCATTCGGGAATGCTTTCTGTTGTGGTGCGGCAACGATACTGGTTTTTGAGTATAATGGCCAGACCGCCGCCTTTCCCCACTGGTCTGTCCGATCTAACGATGTGGTATCCACTTGGTAGGGCTGCGACTAGGTCAGGGTCGGAATGAGTGGAAAGCCAAGTCTCTGTTAAAAACATAACATCTGGCTCGCGCTCCTCCAGTAGTATGGACATTTGAGTGCTATGCTTAGGTAATGATCGACAGTTTAGTGCCAGCATGCAGTATTTTGATGTCGGGGGGCCTGCTGAGATTTTACGGAATGAGTGTTTGCAGTCAGGGCAGCAGGACGGGAGGGATGGGGCTGGAAAGGTACGAGTACATGTGGCAGTAGTTCTGCTTCCTATGGACCGTAGAGCAGTGGGGCTATAGGTCCTGACCGGGGGAGTGGGAGAGGCAGGGGGGGTGGCCCCTGGTCCCAGCTGGTCGCGGACGGGCGCAGACGGGCTTGCCTTAGGCGCGCCTTCGGTGCGCAAACGGCGCTCCCACTGCGCTCGTCCGCTGCGCGTCCGGTAACAGCACATGATGTAGCTGAGGAAGGGGGCGTGGCCTGCGATGTGGGCGTGGCCCAGGGACTCGCCTGAATGGCGTTTGTAGCGGTCGTTGCAGCCGGCGCTATGCAGCGCTTCACGGCTGTTTCAGGAGGGCTTAGGTAGGTTTTTCAACACACAAGTTAAAAACAACAATTTTTCAGATTTAAAAATTAGCGCTGAGAAGCTCCCGGCGTGTGCCTGCGGAGTCCTTCAATTCTCAAGGCGGCGCTCTCAGAGGCGCGTTTTTATTGGCTGCCTGGCGGAGGGGGCGTGGCCTGCGATGTGGGCGTGGCCCAGGGACTCGCCTGAATGGCGTTTGTAGCGGTCGTTGCAGCCGGCGCTATGCAGCGCTTCACGGCTGTTTCAGGAGGGCTTAGGTAGGTTTTTCAACACACAAGTTAAAAACAACAATTTTTCAGATTTTAAAAATTAGCGCTGAGAAGCTCCCGGCGTGTGCCTGCGGAGTCCTTCAATTCTCAAGGCGGCGCTCTCAGAGGCGCGTTTTTATTGGCTGCCTGGCGGAGGGGGCGTGGCCTGCGACGTGGGCGTGGCCCAGGGACTCGCCTGAATGGCGTTTGTAGCGGTCGTTGCAGCCGGCGCTATGCAGCGCTTCACGGCTGTTTCAGGAGGGCTTAGGTAGGTTTTTCAACACACAAGTTAAAAACAACAAATTTTCAGATTTTAAAAATTAGCGCTGAGAAGCTCCCGGCGTGTGCCTGCGGAGTCCTTCAATTCTCAAGGCGGCGCTCTCAGAGGCGCGTTTTTATTGGCTGCCTGGCGGAGGCACTACAACACTAGCCATTTTTGCAAATTTCCAAAGTAGGTCTTTCTCTCATAAAAATGAAAGTCAGAGTGAGGAAAAAAGGTGGGGCTTTCATCATTTGGGAATTTTTTTTTTCTAAACCAATGAAAAGTGTTATTTTTAGGTCATATGACCTAGCCTTACATCATTAGGAAACCAAAAGTAAAATGAACCAATGAAAAGTTTTATGAACAAGTCACATGACCTGTTATGCTTACGTTACGCGTCCCGCTACGCACCCGGAGCGCTTCCGGGGCGCTGCGCTTCGCGCCTTGGTTCGCGCTCCGGAGCACTTCCGGGTGTGCTAACGCGTCGCGTCATAAAACGCATTATGAGGCAATGCGATACGTCGCATTTACGCGACGCGTCACGATGTTGTTTTCTTGCGCGGAAGTTGCGCTAACGGAACGTTTCCCGGTTCGCGGACCGGGTCGCGGCACCAAATTGAGCTAACGGGAAGCTACCCGGTGCGCGGACCGGTAGTAAAACAAAAAAAATATATAAATAAAAAAATTATATTACAAACATATAAAATATATTTTTGCAATAAAATAAGAATACATTTTACAGCTTTTGATATTTGCTAATAAAAAACCATTGAAATTCACTGAAAAAACGATAGGTTATAGACCATATATAGTTAGGAATTAGCATTTACAAAACCTTAAAAATTCACTGAAAAAACAATAGGTTATAGACCATATAGATGTCATCAGTGATGTCACTGACCATGTCATGAATGATGTAATATGTGACATCATCAGCAGTGGATTGCGGGTGCACGATATATAGTTAGTTCAACTAACTATATATGTGAATTTCAATGGTTTTGTGCGAGTAAAATAAGGTTTTGTAAATGCTAATCCCTAACTATATATGGTCTATAACCTATGTTTTTTCAGTGAATATATATATATATATATAATATATATATATATATATATATATATATATATATATATATATATATATATATATATATATATATATATATATATATATATATATATACTAGCAGCCCGTCCGAACCTTGTCCGGGAGCAATCAGGCTTCCCCGACCCCTGTAATTCTATGTGCACTTAAATGCCATCACTCGGTGACTTTTGGATTTAACCTGTGACTGTTATTTAAAATGTGCTGTTTACATGTAATTCATGCAGCAAAAGTCTTTTTTCACTGTTGTTACCCACGTGACATGGGAGGTTACCACCAGGGGGTGGTAACATGGTATCAGCATACCATTTAAAAAAGGCTTGTGATTGTTTCATTTTAACTGCAGCGTGAACAAGGGCACTTGTGCTCGAAACGCGTCGATGGTTTGGCTTCTGTGGATTAAATAAGAACTTTGCTGACTCGGTGGTCCGTTTTCCCTTTTGTTGATGGCGTGGAGGCTCTGACCACGAACGCAGATCTCGAAGAGGGGGAACTTTGTGCTCTCATATATATATATATATATATATATATACATATACACTAGCAGCCCGTCCGGACCTTGTCCGGGAGCAATCAGGCTTCCCCGACCCCCGGCCGCCCGCCCCGTTGAAAATATAGTTCACAACAGAATGTTCATGAGCAAAATTCCACTACCACAAAGTTCGGAGAAGTACAAACATGCATTTAAACATATTAGCAGAAACAGGATTTTGTGCGTCTCCACACCTTCCATGAGAGCAGCAGTCGGGGGTATAGAAAAACGCGTAGGCGCCAATATTTGTAAGCTTCCCTTTCACTTCCGGGAGGCATAAACATACGGTGGTGGAGGGGATTTAAACCAGATAGTTGTTCTTTTAGGACCTGTCTCCTACGCCCTGGAGAGTCCTGGCTCACAGCTATTAGCCCGGCCCGTCCTCTGCCTCCCCTGACCCCCGCCTGCCCCTGCAGCAGCCCAGCCCCCGCCCAGCCCCCTCCCGGGCCGTCCCCCACCTGCCCGACCCCCACCTGCTCCGACATGGGTCCCCTTACCTCAGCTGCCGCTCCTCAGTTTGCCACTCCTCAGTTTACCGCTCCTCGCTGCTTCACCTGACCGCCGCTGGCCTATCCGCTGCTCCTCATGTCACTGATCCTCCCCCGCGCCATGTCCGCCGCTCCTCGTCTGGCTCCTGGACACCTCTCCTCCCCGCGCTCCTGACGTGAGCACGCATGTCGCGGTCGGCGCTACTTCGGACTATATTTTTTGTTACTGTAAATTTTTGAAATAACGTTTTTTTCTTTCATTTATATAGCCTATAACCATCTACACACCCTGACAATTCCAACGGTGTATCGGGTGTGTGGATTGGCGCTGTGGTTCCTGAGTTTACCCACCTCAAATGCTGAAAGTTCTTCCTTTATTATAGTAGTATAGATACACACACACATAGATACAACTATTGAAAATATGTTTACAACCTCTTTTCTATAATATCAGCGTTTGTGGTGCTTACTATAAAATGTATTCAATATTTATTTTTGAAATCAAGGAACTAAGTTTGTACTTGTGGAAATTATTTTGAAAACATTCACTATTTTGTGATACATTGAAAGTATTTGAAAAACTTCTTTACTGTAATATCAGTGTATAACATGATAAGAAAAAAAATAAGATACATTAAAAATATTTTTACAACGTATTAACTGTAATATCAGCATTTGTGGTGCTTACTATAAAATTTATTTAATATTTAATATGAGGAAGAGTGCCGTCGCGTTCAAGCTTAACTAAATATAATTGGATGGATCAGCAACTGAAATATATGTTCATCTTCTTTATATATTTTAGTTGCCGATCCATCCGCTTTGATTTAGTCAAGCTTGAACACAACGGCACTCTTCCTCACAGCGTGATGTAATCACATAGAGGTATGACTTGATAATTCAACCCAGTGAGGAGGCCGCTTGTGGAAATGGTGCATAATTGCCCTTTTTTACTTTAGGGATTCTGACCCCTTTCGTTAATTTTTTCTTTTCAGTTATCGTGTGCAATCAGCTGCTGTAATTGCCCCGACAGTCACACCCCTGGTGTGCACCTTACCTACGCTCAATTAAGCCCTTCCCATCACGCACCACACAAAGGGTAAGCCTTTGCCCATATCTTGAGCTAATTTTGTCTAATTGTGTTCTTATGCAACAAACCTGACCACAATTCTTTACTTCTTAGGTGACTAAGCCCCTCTGAAAAAGGTTGTCTTCCCAAACCCCGCCCCTGTTCTGATGAAGACCCACACATCCGAGGCTTACAACTAACCTTGAGCCCTAAGCCGGGTCAAAACGTGGACACCCTTGGATAAGGCCTAGACCCCCCTTGTTGTGACCCATATCGTGCCAAAGGAATTCAATTCGGTATCTGTACGAACTAGACAAACAAGACCATATGTATTATAAATGTGGCTAGGACTACTAGTACCGCGATTTACAACCAGTCCGACTGTGAAAAATTATATAGAGTGCCTTTCTTTTTATTACATCTATTTACTTTCCTTTCTCACCGACTCACACTGAGCACTATTCTCCTAAGCACGTTTCCGCTTGGAGCAACCTTCCCTGTCTGAGAATACAGCATCATTATAATTGAAATTGATATATCACCAGCTAAAACAAAGTATAATAAATTGCATGGTGAATCAGGTTTTGGTTTGTTGCATTTTGTCCATTTAATGTATGAAAAATGATCTAAGGATCGTGAGCTTTATAAATTACTTTTCTTTATAGCTCATATACCCATTTACAAATCACAACTTGAAGGATTAATGATTCACATCTTAAATAAACAAGGTTTAGGACCACTGTCTTTTGTAACATTTTACAAACATATCTTCCCATAGGGATTAGATAAAAAAATAAAGTTTAGGCTCTCTGAACTCACAATCTGATAACAAATCTTTTAGTAAAGATTGTTTTTAAATTGTGTGTTGGAAATGCCACTTTAGAAAGTTAGTAGGCATTTTCTAGTGTAACTATTATTTGTGCCTCTGCCTGTTTTTGTATTGACTGTCTGGTTTTGAAGTGACAGGGGCTGGGGAGGTGCATTCTCTCAGAGAGTTGATGTGTGTTCTGTCTTTCCTGAATGAGCCAGGGCTGGGCTGAATAGACCTGGGCTGCATTGAAAGTAGGGGAGGAGTTCTCACTAGCACCTGAATAGGCCCGGTCTGCATTTAGAGTGGTGGGGGAGATTTCCCTTGCACCTGGATAGGGCCAATCTGCCTTACCCAATGCTGTTTCCACCTCCTGCT
>NW_028251400.1:0-55821 GCF_964263255.1 Lissotriton vulgaris | reverse complement strand
ATGTCAAGTAACAACCAGGGTTCGCTCTGATCAGTAAGGCTGAGCATATACAACCAAATAACAAAAAGGAGGTTTCAATACTGATATTGTAATTCACAAGACCATATCTCATCCAGAAGAGGTAAGCAACTCACCACTGGAAAATGCTATTTGATAGCTATTTATTAGAAACAATTCATAGAAAACACAAGTTGTTAGGTTAATACCTCAATCCATTTGACAGGTTATAATAAAGATTAAGTGACAAGAAGACGCAAAAGGAATGAAATCACAACCATACTATCACTCTCAGTACCCAGACATGTCACAATCAAACCACTAGTATACACACATACATACATACAGAGGAGCTCTGCACAACTCAGTGAAATCAATACACCAGTGTGAGGAGCAGGGGTTCTGCTCAAGCGTTAAAAAAAAGATCAGAATAATAGTTTGTCTGAAACAATACACTCCTATTGGTATATAACAGTTAACAAAATAACATAATGGTAAACAATGGTTGTGTAAGTAAAGATCCAGTGCAATGAAAATATATACACAGATCACATTGGCAGACCGGGATGACGGCCTACGCGTTTCGAATCCCTGTCGATCACCAGGGACTCTCCTCAGGGCCAACGTTATTCTGGAAAAAGGAAAAGAGGAATCCATGTATAGAGACTTTCCAGAGTAGGGAAACTAGTGAGCGCTACAACAACCAAAAGAAACCACAGCTTACCCTGTTAAATGCTTCAGTGTATGAGCAGAGACAGTGCTCAAGGTTCCTGCAGGGAACACAAGAAAGGAGGATAGAAAATAGAAAAGCCAGTGTAAAATCAACTTAAAATAATGAATTTAGCCTGTCTAAACAATGTTCATAAAAGAGGAAATACCTCTAGCCGGGAAGATCTGTCACAAATCGCTTGAAGGGAAGGTCATATGCGTAGCGTAGGACCTGCGGGGCAAGCAGCTGTTTAGTATCCATGGTAAAACTAGGAGAGGGTAACAGTTGCGCTGTAACAAGCGGTGTGCGCTTACCAGAGTATGGTGCTACGGTGGCGCCGAGTTTGAATCAGAACGGCGAGGCAAGTCGGTCGATCAAGAATCCAACTGCAAAAAATTAGAGGAAGGGTTGGTCACCTTAGCAGTGGGGAGCCACTGAGAAGTTGAAAAAAGTAACAGCAGCGGTGGGCTTACCGGAGATGGATTAAGGTCGCTCGTATTAGCGGGCAGCGGGAACTAATCACTCACGCATGCGTAGATGCATGGAGAGATCACTGCTGGAATTTAGGAAGAGGACGCGAGTTAAGGAACGCCCCTTCTGTGGTGACTATTCTAACACGTCTGCGCATAATGGAGGAGCGCAGAGCTCAGCATGAAGGAATGCCGCGAAGGCAAGGACAACCTTTCAAGAGAGATAGGGAATGACTACTATTAAAAAATTTTGGGAAATGTACAGAGGCCAGGGACAGGCAGGCATAAATAGTGTAAACAAGGCTCAAATAGGCTATGAAAAACAGGGGGTCAGCTATAGGTTTGTACTACAGTTTATAGATTGCAGACAGTTCATTTAATCCGGTTGTGGCCGTGTCGAACTTCACAATAAGGAATGCTTCTCTCTTTGAGAGTTTAGCGTCAAAATCTCCGCCGCGTGGGTCCTTTTCAACTTTTGAGATAATGGTCCATTTTAAGTCATTTATTTGGTGCTTAAGTCTATTCCAATGGTATACTAACGGTGTTGATTCAACCTTATTTTTTATTCTGGATTTGTGTTGGGAGTTTCTCTGACGGATCTCTTGATTCGTCTTCCCGATGTAAAGAAGTCTGCATGGGCATAAAATGCCATAGACTTCGTTTTTAGATTTGCAGTTACTGAACGTTTCGTGCTTCCAAGAGATGCCATTGTGTTGGAATAATGACTCTCCAAGGTGGTATCACAACACAAGCATGTGCCACACTTGTGGTGCCCTATGATAGGGGCTAAGCCCAACATTCGTCTGATAGAGGGTTGTGGGTCTTGCGCTGTCGCAGCTCTCACTATATGTTGGGGGATACTGTTTTCCTTTTTAAAAGCAAAAAGAGGCGCTCTTTAAAACTTTCATCAAAATTTTTTACCAGGTGCCAATTTTGTCCAATTATCTTTTTTAGTTTCTTAGCATTGGGACAGTAAGTTGTCACACACACTTGGCGTTTTGGCGGAGATTTGTTTTTGCGTTCCAGCAGGCTTTCTCTGGGAGTCCACCATGTGCGTTTCATGCAGTTCTGAAATAGTTTTCTAGGGTATCCACGATCGCATAGTTTGGATACTAAATTCTCAGCGTGGAACTTGTAATCTTCATTGGATGAACAATTCCTACGTACGCGTAAAAATTGGCTGTGCAGGAGGTTCTCTTTTAGGCTCCTCGGATGGTTGCTAGAGAAGAGCAAAGCTTTATTGCGGTCTGTTAGTTTAACGAATAAAGTAGTAGCCAACCGACCATCCAGTGGAAAAACTTTCACATCCAGGAATGCAATTCTACTAGTGGAATGGCATATGCTGAATTGGATGTTAGGTGTTCTCGCATTCAACCAGTTAAAAAATAGTGTCAATTTTTCTTCTCCTCCAGTCCAGATTATGAATACGTCATCTATGAAACGTAGCCACGTTCCTATGTGTTCGACGAATGGGTTGTTGTTATGAACATAGGTGTCTTCATATAGAGACATAAACAAAACAGCCAGCTCAGGAGCAAAAGGGCACCCCATCGCTACTCCTTTAACTTGTAAATAGATATCTTTCCCAAAACAAAAATAGTTCTTTTTTAGTGCGAATGATTCTAAATCCACAAAAAATTTAGTTGGCACTCGAACCAGTCTTGGTCTAGACTCGAGATAGTATGTAAGCACTGCCCCTGCTTCATACTGAGGTATTTGGGTGTATAAGGATGTCACGTCTAGAGTGACCAAAATGTCCTTTCCTTTGTTGAATTCAACCATTTCCAATTTGTTGATGAAATCTGTCGTATCCTGTAGATACGAGATGACGCGGTCCATGAATTGCTTAAGAAAACAATCGACGTATTTAGCGATTGGCTCTAGTAAAGAGTCACATCCAGCTATGATAGGTCTTCCTGGGGGTTTGGTTTGATTTTTATGTACCTTAGGTAATATGTAAAACATAGGCACCTTGGGGTGTTTATTTTGAAGGTACTCAAATTCATTAGCCCCTAAGAATCCTTGTTCAAAGTCTTCCTTTAGTAAAAGAAAAAAGTTGGTTCTGAAATTCGACTGTCGGGTCCTTTCCAATTTTATGGTAACAGGCTGGGTCATTTAATTGTCTCATCACTTCGGTGGTGTAATCGGCGGTGTCCCAAACAACAATGGCACCACCTTTGTCCGCTTGTTTTATAGTTATCGATGAATCATTTCGCAGAGTAGCAAAGGCCTTAGTTTGTTCATTTGTCATATTGAATTTGACGAACTTTCTTTGTTTCTCCATCTCAGAGATGGCAGACAGAACCGTCTTCTCAAATAAAATGATTTCCTTAGGTGTTTTGTTTACTGGCAGGCAAACTTTAGATTTTTTACGAAGTCCTGTCACTTCCAAGGGTAATACGGACGGACTATCAGAGAAAAACATGCTTAATCTTATTTTTCGGCAGAACTCTATGAATTTGGTCTTCATTTTAACAAAGTCAGTTCTTTTAGATGGAATAAAAGATAATCCTTTGGCCAGGACACTCTCTTCAGTATGAGCCAAAATTCTTTGGGTTAAGTTTAAAATTGGGGATACCGCTAGTTTTTGTAATGTTGGTGGCGAGTTGTCATTCCCATGGTTGAGCATATCTTGTTTTTGCCCTTGGCCGTTTTTGGCCTCTCCCTAAAAAAGAATTCGATGATTGTCCCTGAGGCTGTTGCTTTTGGTTCCATTTGCGGTTCCTGTTTGGTCTACTATTACTGTCGTCGCTATCCCCCCCCCAGAGGAAGAGGATGTATCTGAAAAGGTGATGAATTGATTACGAGATCTGCCCCGATTGTCTGACAAATAGCGCCTTGAGTCCGTTTTGGTGTAAAAGTCTGATTGTAGGAAGGGATAAACGTTTTCTAGAGAAAAGTTTTTTTTATCTTTTTCGAACTGGTTAGTCTTTTGTGTAATGGTATAGTCCTTGAACTCTTGCATATCTTTTTCAAGTGTGTCCAATAGTGCTTTGGATTCCGTTATTGTTGTTTTAGTACTAATTTCCAGTTCTAATTGTGCAATTTCCTCTAACTCTTTCTTTGAGATTCTAGCTGCTTTTTCAATAGTAAGGACCATCAGGTCCCTGCTACACTTTGTCTCAATGAAGCTGAACCCTTTCTTAAAGAGAGGGTCTTCAGTGAAAATAAAAGGAATATTTTTAATTTGAAGGCCACCTGGAATAGTACCTTCTCGTAGATGCTTTAACAAAAAATGGCAGTGCAAGTCAGTTCTAATTTGTTTTTTCTTTAACCGAAGAAGTTTGTCTGATTCATTCTGTGAAGTAGCTGAACCGCTAAGGGATACTGAAGTGAATATTGGAGGAGCGCTCAGAAGATTCTTGATATTATCTTCAGAATAGGCAAAAGCGTCTTTCTCTGCCATAGCCTGAGCAAAGAACTGAAAGGGGAAAAAATAAATAAAGAAATAAAAATAAAAAGTGAAAAATGAGTGAGGGGTGAGGGAAGAGGTTAAACAACCAACACCAAGAAGAAAAGAGTAATACTCCTCTTATCACCCATATAAATGGGATTTAAAGAGAAAACAAAGCCTCGCGGGGGCACTCCTGCTATAAATGCAAGTAACAACCAGGGCTGGCTCTGATCAGTACGGCTGACCCTATACAACCAAATAACAAAAAGGAGGTGCCAATACTGATATTGTAATTCACAAGACCATTTCTCATCCAGAAGCGGTAAGCAACTCACCACTGGAGAATGCTATTTGATAGCTATTTATTAGAAACAATTCATAGAAAACACAAGTTGTAAGGTTAATACCTCAATCCATTAGACAGGTTATAATAAAGATTAAGTGAAAAGAAGACGCAAAAGGAATGAAATCACAACCATATTATCACTCTCATTAGTACCCAGACATGTCACAATCAAACCACTAGTATACACACATACATACAGAGGAGCTCCGCACAACTCAGTGAAATCAATACACCAGTGTGAGGAGCAGGGGTTCTGCTCAAGCGTTAAAAAAAGATCAGAATAATAGTTTGTGTGAAACAATACACTCCTATTGGTACATAACAGTTAACAAAATAACATAATGTTAAACAATGGTAGTGTAAGTCAGATCCAGTGCAATGAAAATAAATTCACAGATCACATTGGCAGACCGGGATGGCGGCCTACGCGTTTCGAATCCCTGTCGATCACCAGGGACTCTCCCCTTAGGGCCAACGTTATTCTGGAAAAAGGAAAAGAGAAATCCATATATGGAGACTTTCCAAAGTAGGGAAACTAGTGAGCGCTACAACAAACAAAAGAAACCACAGCTTTCCCAAGTAAATGCGTCAGTGTATGAGCAGAGACAGTGCTCAAGGTTCCTGCAGGGAACACAAGAAAAGGAGGAAAGAAAATAGAAAAGCCAGTGTAAAATCAACTTAAAAGAATAACTTCAGCCTGTCTCAACAATGTTCATAAAAGAGGAAATACCTCTAGCCGGGAAGATCTGTCACAAATCGCTTGAAGGGAAGGTCATGTGCGTAGCGTAGGACCTGCGGGGCAAGCAGCTGTTTAGTATCCATGGTAAAACTAGGAGAGGGTAACAGTTGCCCTGTAACAAGCGGTGTGCGCTTACCAGAGTATGGTGCTACGTCCGCGCCGAGTTTGAATCAGAACGGCGAGGCAAGTCGGTCGATCAAGAATCCAACTGCAAAAAATTAGAGGAAGGGTTGGTCACCTTAGCAGTGGGGAGACGCTGAGAAGTTGAAAAAAGTAACAGCAGCGGTGGGCTTACCGGAGATGGATTAAGGTCGCTCATATTAGCGGGCAGTGGGAACTAATCTCTCGCGCATGCGTAGATGCATGGAGAGATCACTGCTGTTACTTAGGAAGAGGACGCGAGTTAAGGAATGCCCCTTCTGTGGTGACTATTCTAACGCGTCTGCGCATAATGGAGGAGCGCAGAGCTCAGCATGAAGGAATGCCGCGAAGGCAAGGACAAGTTTTAAGAGATACAGGGAATGACTACTATTAAAAAAAAAATTGAAATGTACAAAGGCTAGGGACAGTCAGGCATAAATAGTGTAAACAAGCCTCAAATAGGCTATGAAAAAAAGGGGGTCAGCTATAGGTTTGTACTACAGTTTATAGATTTAAGTAAACCGTAAAATTGGAAAGGACCCGACAGTAGAATTTCAGAACCAACTTTTTCCTTTACTAAAGGAAGCCATTGAACAAGGATTCTTAGGGGCTAAAGAATTCGAGTACGTTCAAAATAAACACCCCAAGGTGCCTATGTTTTACATATTACCTAAGGTACATAAAAATCAAACCAAACCCCCAGGAAGACCTATCATAGCTGGATGTGACTCTCTACTAGAGCCAATCGCTAAATAGGTTGATTGTTTTCTTAAGCAATTCATGGACCACGTCATCTCGTATCTACAGGATACGACAGATTTCATCAACAAATTGGAAATGGTTGAATTCAACAAAGGAAAGGACATTTTGGTCACTCTAGACGTGACATCCTTATACACCTAAATACCTCAGGATGAAGCAGTGGCAGTGCTTACATACTATCTCGAGTCTAGACCAAGACCGGTTAGAGTGCCAATGAAATGTTTAGTGGATTTAGCATCATTCGCACTAAAAAGGAACTATTTTTGTTTTGGGAAAGATTTCTATTTACAAGTTAGAGGAGTAGCGATGGGGTGCCCTTTTGCCCCTGAGCTGGCTGTTTTGTTTATGTCTCTATATGAAGACACCTATGTTCATAACAACAACCCATTCGTCGAACACATAGGAAAGTGGCTACGTTTCATAGACGACGTATTCATGATCTGGACTGGAGGAGAAGAAAAATGTACACTATTTTTTAACTGGTTGAATGCGAGAACACCTGACATCCAATTCAACATATCCCATTCCACTAGTAGAATTGCATTCCTGGATGTGGACGTTTTTCCATTGGACGGTCGGTTGGCTCCTACTTTATTCATTAAACCAACAGACCGCTATAAAGCTTTGCTCTTCTCTAGCAACCATCCGAGGAGCCTAAAAGAGAACCTCCCGTACAGCCAATTTTTACGCGTACGTAGGAATTGTAGATCCAATGAAGATTACAAGTTCCACGCTGAGAATTTAGTATCCAAACTATGCGATCGTGGATACCCTAGAAAACTAGTTCGGAACTGCATGAAACGCGCAAGGTGGACTCCCAGAGAAAGCCTGCTGGAACGCAAAAAAAAATCTCCGCCAAAATGCCAACTGTGTGTGACAACTTACTGTCCCAATGCTAACAAACTAAAAAAGATAATTGGACAAAATTGCCACCTGGTAAAAAATTTGGATGAAAGTTTGAAAGAGCCGCCTCTTTTTGCTTTTAAAAAGGAAAACAGTCTCGCCAACCATATAGTGAGAGCTGCGACAGTGCAAGACCCACAACCCTCTATCAGACGAATGTTGGGCTTAGCCCCTATCATAGGGCACCACAAGTGTGGCACATGCTTGTGTTGTGATACCACCTTGGAGGGGTCATTATTCCAACACAATGGCATCTCTTGGAAGCATGAAACGTTCCGTAACTGCAAATCTAAAAATGTAGTCTATGGCATTTTATGCCCATGCGGACTTCTTTACATCGGGAAGACGAATCAAGAGATCCATCAGAGAATCTCTCAACACGAATCCAGAATAAAAAACTAAGGTTGAAACAGCACCGTTAGTAACTTAAGCACCAAATAAATGACCTAAAATGGACCATTATCTCAAAAGTTGAAAAGGACCCACGTGGCGGAGATTTTGACTCTAAACTCTCAAAGAGAGAAGCATTCCTTATTGTGAAGTTCGACACAGCCACAACCGGATTAAATGAACTGTCTGAAATCTATAAACTGTAGTACAAACCTATAGCTGACCCCCTGTTTTTCATAGCCTATTTGAGGCTTGTTTACACTATTTATGCCTGCCTGTCCCTGGCCTTTGTACATTTCAAAAGCATTTTTAATAGTAGTCATTCCCCGTCTCTCTTGAAAGGATGTCCTTGCCTTCGCAGCATTCCTTCATGCTGAGCTGTGCGCTCCTCCATTATGCGCAGACGCGTTAGAATAGTCAACTCGCGTCCTCTTCCTAAATAACAGCAGTGATCTCTCCATGCATCTACGCATGCGCGAGAGATTAGTTCCTGCTGCCCGCTAATATGGGCGACCTTAATCCATCTCCGGTAGCCCACCGCTGCTGTTACTTTTTTCAACTTCTCAGCGGCTCCCCACTGCTAAGGTGACCAACCCTTCCTCTAATTTTTTGCAGTTGGATTCTTGATCAACCGACTTGCCTCGCCGTTCTGATTCAAACTCGGCGCCGCCGTAGCACCATACTCTGGTAAGCGCACACCGCTTGTTACAGTGCAACTGTTACCCTCTCCTAGTTTTACCATGGATACTAAACAGCTGCTTGCCCCGCAGGTCCTACGCTACGCACATGACCTTCCCTTCAAGCGATTTGTGACAGATCTTCCCGGCTAGAGGTATTTCCTCTTTTATGAACATTGTTTAGACAGGCTGAATTCATTCTTTTAAGTTGATTTTACACTGGCTTTTCTATTTTCTTTCCTCCTTTTCTTGTATTCCCTGCAGGAACCTTGAGCACTCTCTCTGCTCATACACTGACGCATTTAACAGGGTAAGCTGTGGTTTATTTTGGTTGCTGTAGCGCTCACTAGTTTCCCTACTTTAGAAAGTCTCCATATATGGATCCCTCTTTTCCTTTTTCCAGAATAACGTTGGCCCTGAGGGGAGAGTCCCTGGTGAACGACAGGGATTCGAAACACGTAGGCCGTCATCCCGGTCTGCCAATGTGATCTGTGTATTTATTTTCATTGCACTGGATCTTACTTACACTACCATTGTTTAACATTATGTTATTTTGTGAACTGTTATGTACCAATAGGAGTGTATTGTTTCAGACAAACTATTATTCTGATCTCTTTTTTAACGCTTGAGCAGACCCCCTGCTCCTCACACTGGTGTATTGATTTCACTGAGTTGTGCGGAGCTTCTCTGTATGTATGTGTGCATACTAGTGGTTTGATTGTGACATGTCTGAGTACCAATGAGAGTGATAGTATAGTTGTGATTTCATTCCTTTTGCTTCTTCTTTTCACTTAATCTTTATTATAACCTGTCTAATGGATTGAGGTATTAACCTTACAACTTGTGTTTTCTATGAATTTTTTCTAATAAATAGCTATCAAATAGCATTCTCCAGTGGTGAGTTGCTTACTTCTTCTGGATGAGATATGGTCTTGTGAATTACAATATCAGTATTGGCACCTCCTTTTTGTTATTTGGTTGTATAGGCTCAGCCTTACTGATCAGAGCCAGCCCTGGTTGTCACTTGCATTGATAGCGGGAGTGCTCCCGCGAGGCTTTGTTTTCTCTTTAAATCCCATTTATATGGGTGATAAGAGGAGTATTACTCTTTTCTCTTGGTGTTGGTTGTTTAACCTCTTCCTTCACCCCTCACTCATTTTTCACTTTTTATTTTTATTTCTTTATTTATTTTTTCCCCTTTTAGTTCTTTGCTTAGGCTATGGCAGAGAAAGACGCTTTTGCCTATTCTGAAGATCATATCAAGAATCTTCTGAGCGCTCCTCCAATATTCACTTCAGTATCCCTTAGCGTTTCAGCTACTTCACAGAATGAATCAGACAAACTTCTTCGGTTAAAGAAAAAACAAATTAGAACTGACTTGCACTGCCATTTTTTGTTAAAGCATCTACGAGAAGGTACTATTCCAGGTGGCCTTCAAGTTAAAAATATTCCTGTTATTTTCACTGAAGACCCTCTGTTTAAGAAAGGGTTCAGCTTCATTGAGACAAAGTGTAGCAGGGACCTGATGGTCCTTACTATTGAAAAAGCAGCTAGAATCTCAAAGAAAGAGTTAGAGGAAATTGCACAATTAGAACTGGAAATTAGTACTAACACCACAATAATGGACTTCAAAGCACTTTTGGACAAACTTGAAAAAGATATACAAGAGTTCAAGGACTATACCATTACACAAAAGACTAACCAGTTCGAAAAAGATAAAAAACACTTTTCTCTAGAAAACGTTTATCCCTTCCTACAATCAGAATTTTACACCAAAACGGACTCAAGGCTCTATTTGTCAGACAATCGGGGCAGATCTCGTAATCAATTTGTCACCTTTTCAGATACATCCTCTTCCTCTGGGGGGGATAGCGACGACAGTAATAGTAGACCAAACAGGAACCGCAAATGGAACCAAAACCAACAGCCTCAGGGACAATCATCAAATTCTTTTTTAGAGAGAGGCCAAACACGGCCAAGGGCAAAAACAAGATATGCTCAACCATGGGAATGACAACTCGCCACCAACATTACAAAAACTAGCGGTATCCCCAATTTTCAACTTATCCCAAAGAATTTTGACTCATACTGAAGAGAGTGTCCTGGCCAAAGGATTATCTATTGTTCCATCTAAAAGAACTGACTTTGTTAAAATGAAGATGGAATTCATAGAGTTCTGCCGAAAAATACGATTAACCATGTTTTTCTCCGATAGTCCGTCCGTATTACCCTTGGAAGTGACAGGACTTCTTAAAAAATCTACATTTTGCCCGCCAGCCAACAAAACACCTAAGGAAATCATTTTATTTGAGAAGATGGTTCTCTCTGCCATCTCTGAGATGGAGAAACAAAGAAAGTTCGTCAAATTTAATATGATAAATGAACAGACTAATGCCCTTGCTGCTCTGCGAAATGATTCATCGATAACTAGAAAAACAAGTTGACAAAGGCGGTGCCATTGTTGTTTGGGACACTGCCGATTACACCACCGAAGTGATGAGACAATTAAATGACCCAGCTGTTACCGTAAAATTGGAAAGGACCCGACAGTCGAATTTCAGAACCAACTTTTTCCTTTACTAAAAGAAGCCTTTGAACAAGGATTCTTAGAGGCTAAAGAATTCGAGTACGTTCAAAATAAACACCCCAAGGTGCCTATGTTTTACATATTACCTAAGGTACATAAAAATCAAACCAAACCCCCAGGAAGACCTATCATAGCTGGATGTGACTCTCTACTAGAGCCAATCGCTAAATAGGTTGATTGTTTTCTTAAGCAATTCATGGACCGCGTCATCTCGTATCTACAGGATACGACAGATTTCATCAACAAATTGGAAATGGTTGAATTCAACAAAGGAAAGGACATTTTGGTCACTCTAGATGTGACATCCTTATACACCCAAATACCTCAGGATGAAGCAGTGGCAGTGCTTACATACTATCTCGAGTCTAGACCAAGACCGGTTAGAGTGCCAACGAAATGTTTAGTGGATTTAGCATCATTCGCACTAAAAAGGAACTATTTTTGTTTTGGGAAAGATTTCTATATACAAGTTAAAGGAGTAGCGATGGGGTGCCCTTTTGCCACTGAGCTGGCTGTTTTGTTTATGTCTCTATATGAAGACACTTATGTTCATAACAACAACCCATTCGTCGAACACATAGGAAAGTGGCTACGTTTCATAGACGACGTATTCATGATCTGGACTGGAGGAGAAGAAAAATGTACACTATTTTTTAACTGGTTGAATGCGAGAACACCTGACATCCAATTCAACATATCCCATTCCACTAGTAGAATTGCATTCCTGGATGTGGACGTTTTTCCATTGGACGGTCGGTTGGCTCCTACTTTATTCATTAAACCAACAGACCGCTATAAAGCTTTGCTCTTCTCTAGCAACCATCCGAGGAGCCTAAAAGAGAACCTCCTGCACAGCCAATTTTTACGCGTACGTAGGAATTGTTCATCCAATGAAGATTACAAGTTCCACGCTGAGAATTTAGTATCCAAACTATGCGATCGTCGATACCCTAGAAAACTAGTTCGGAACTGCATGAAACGCGCAAGGTGGACTCCCAGAGAAAGCCTGCTGGAACACAAAAACAAATCTCCGCCAAAACGCCAAGTGTGTGTGACAACTTACTGTCCCAATGCTAACAAACTAAAAAAGATCATTGGACAAAATTGGCACCTGGTAAAAAATTTGGATGAAAGTTTGAAAGAGCCGCCTCTTTTTGCTTTTAAAAAGGAAAACAGTCTCGCCAACCATATAGTGAGAGCTGCGACAGTGCAAGACCCACAACCCTCTATCAGACGAATGTTGGGCTTAGCCCCTATCATAGGGCACCACAAGTGTGGCACATGCTTGTGTTGTGATACCACCTTGGAGGGGTCATTATTCCAACACAATGGCATCTCTTGGAAGCATGAAACGTTCAGTAACTGCAAATCTAAAAACGTAGTCTATGGCATTTTATGCCCATGCGGACTTCTTTACATCGGGAAGACGAATCAAGAGATCCGTCAGAGAATCTCCCAACACGAATCCAGAATAAAAAATAAGGTTGAAACAGCACCGTTAGTAACTTAAGCACCAAATAAATGACCTAAAATGGACCATTATCTCAAAAGTTGAAAAGGACCCACGTGGCGGAGATTTTGACGCTAAACTCTCAAAGAGAGAAGCATTCCTTATTGTGAAGTTCGACACAGCCACAACCGGATTAAATGAACTGTCTGAAATCTATAAACTGTAGTACAAACCTATAGCTGACCCCCTGTTTTTCAAAGCCTATTTGAGGCTTGTTTACACTATTTATGCCTGCCTGTCCCTGGCCTTTGTACATTTCAAAAACATTTTTAATAGTAGTCATTCCCTGTCTCTCTTGAAAGGATGTCCTTGCCTTCGCGGCATTCCTTCATGCTGAGCTGTGCGCTCCTCCATTATGCGCAGACGCGTTAGAATAGTCAACTCGCGTCCTCTTCCTAAATAACAGCAGTGATCTCTCCATGCATCTACGCATGCGCGAGAGATTAGTTCCCGCTGCCCGCTAATATGGGCGACCTTAATCCATCTCCGGTAAGCCCACCGCTGCTGTTACTTTTTTCAACTTCTCAGCGGCTCCCCACTGCTAAGGTGACCAACCCTTCCTCTAATTTTTTGCAGTTGGATTCTTGATCGACCGACTTGCCTCGCCGTTCTGATTAAAACTCGGCGCCGCCGTAGCACCATACTCTGGTAAGCGCACACCGCTTGTTACAGTGCAACTGTTACCCTCTCCTAGTTTTACCATGGATACTAAACAGCTGCTTGCCCCGCAGGTCCTACGCTACGCACATGACCTTCCCTTCAAGCGATTTGTGACAGATATTCCCGGCTAGAGGTATTTCCTCTTTTATGAACATTGTTTAGACAGGCTGAATTCATTCTTTTAAGTTGATTTTACACTGGCTTTTGTATTGTCTTTCCTCCTTTTCTTATGTTCCCTGCAGGAACCTTGAGCACTGTCTCTACTCACACACTGACACATTTAACAGGGTAAGCTGTGGTTTCTTTTGGTTGTTGTAGCGCTCACTAGTTTCCCTACTTTGGAAAGTCTCTATACATGGATTCCTCTTTTCCTTTTTCCAGAATAACGTTGGCCCTGAGGAGAGTCCCTGGTGATCGACAGGGGTTCGAAACGAGTAGGCCGTCATCCCGGTCTGCCAATGTGATCTGTGTATTTATTTTCATTGCACTGGATCTTACTTACACTACCATTGTTTAACATTATGTTATTTTGTTAACTATTATGTACCAATAGGAGTGTATTGTTTCAGACAAACTATTATTCTGATCTTTTTTTAACGCTTGAGCAGACCCCCTGCTCCTCACACTGGTGTATTGATTTCACTGAGTTGTGCGGAGCTCCTCTGTATGTATGTGTGTATACTAGTGGTTTGATTGTGACATGTCTGGGTACTAATGAGAATGATAGTATGGTTGTGATTTCATTCCTTTTGCGTCTTCTTTTCACTTAATCTTTATTATAACCTGCCAAATGGATTGAGGTATTAACCTTACAACTTGTGTTTTCTATGAATTGTTTCTAATAAATAGCTATCAAATAGCATTCTCCAGTGGTGAGTTGCTTACCTCTTCTGGATGAGATATGGTCTTGTGAATTACAATATCAGTATTGGCACCTCCTTTTTGTTATTTGACTTTTAGAATGTCTACATTTCTCTGCTCTTACTGCTCTGTGTGCCTTGCATCCAGTCTCCAATACACATCTGAGCTTGGTGACAGTTATGCTTTGTGCATTCCATCCAGACAGCCATAAACACAGGAAGGCTTGGTGTGACTGAGTACCCATCAACATACATCTGCATTCTGGTGGACCTTCCTGAGCTGGAAGGGAGAAAGGGGCTCACACTTACCATTCAAACGGTAGTGGCATGACCCCTCACAAAGGATTGATTACCCCCCACAGATAGCCTGGCAGGCAGGACTGGGTTGGAAGGGATACTGGTGCACTTCAAACCCATTCTTTGAAGTCTCTCTCACATCAAAGGCATATTTGGGTAAAAGTACTGGGTCTCTGACCCCAGCAAATTTAGACACTTCTAGACCTATACCTGAACCTCTGTCAGAAGAACTGCTGTGCTGCTCAAAGGACTCAACACGGCCACTGATCTGGGTGGCCTGCCTTTCTCGTTGTTGCCCTGCTGCACTCTGACTCTGCTGAAGAAGAGCCAGACTTCCAAGAGATCTCCAAGGGCTTGTTTGCTTGCCTCCTGTTGCTTAAGACTCAGGGATATCAAAGGCTCTACCCCTATCCTGTGCCTTGTTCATTGGAATGGGCCCAGATACTTACAACATGGATTTCAATGCATGTTCTATCTGTGTGTAGCAGAACCGATGCATCAGCCCGGTTATGGTAGTAAAATCATCGGAACCATCAACTTGCCTCCAGAGATCGACGCATCAGACATCGTATCGCTGCCACTGCAGTATGGTGAGATCGACGCCTCCCTTCACCTGTGTGGCAGTAACTGGGGTATCGCTCGAGACCTCTCAACTCTGGCACCCATCTTAGGAAATTATGTATCGCCCTCACTGCATGGAGAAGATCAGCGCATCTTCCTACTTGCAACCAGGAAAGGCACTTTGTTCACCAGGGCCTACATGGGTCTTGTAGCCAGCCCGCGCTCCATCACGGTCGGCCTGAACTTTGACTTTGCTCTGGTCCAGCACAACCTAAAGTAACCTCTCTGGCACTACTTGGTTTAAATATATATTTTTTTAATGTTTACATTTGTTTATTATTTTTGTTATTGGAAAGCATACATTGTTTTGAGTAGTACATCTCACGTGCTTGACAGTCAGCCATTAAAAGTAGATGTTCATGCTAACAGTACAATCGTAATACAGTGATCAGACAATTTTTGCCAATATTAGAAATGATGCAACAGTGCATCTGTAAGCTATGTCTGAACATGAAACCTACAACAGGAACTCCCACCTCTCTCCCCTCCCCCTCCGGTAGTCGTTGTGGTAAACTAGAAGCGTTTAATTATGGATCCATGGTCTCTCATGTCAGGCATTCGCAGAAGGCTGGTTCTCTGTTCCTAAATCTGTGAGGCGTAACACTCTCAGGTACCTTGACTGAGTGACCTCATTGAATTCTTTTGATGACAGTGTAGAAATGGTGCCCACACCTTCCAAAACGAGCTCTTGGAACTAGGGAGGAAAGCAGAGATACGTTCCATGCCGATGATATACTATACCCTATGAGGCTATCCTGTGTAGATGGGAGAGATTGATGTCCCCCAGTGTGTCAGAATGTTCTGGAGCACTGCCCCCAGTGCCAATCCCATCTGCCATCCTCTTACACTTTGAGTGGATATGTAATTGGATTGGGAAGTCCCGGAACCACATACACTGGCAGAAGGGGTGTCTGGGTATTGAATAGTTGGTCTACTTTGTCTAGGATTCTGGACCAGTAAGTGGTTAGTGTCGAGCACCCCCATGATAAATGTAATAAATTTCCCTCTTCCTCGCATCCCCTCCAACAACTGGGACTTCTGTCTCGGTTACCCCTATGTAGTCGCACCAGCATGAGATACCAATATGTAGCTATTTTCATAGCTTTTTCAATACTGGCCATGTTACGTGCTGTGTGCTTAGCCCTGTAATATATCCCTTCACAGTCCTTCAGAGTTAACTCCCCCCCCAGCTCCCTTCCCCAACTTTTTTGGCTGGGAGTGGCATGTGAGTTTGGTGTGTCCCTGATCAAGTCATAGAGTTCCCAGATCAGTCCCATGTCATTTTGCTTAGTGAGTAACCATTTTTCGTAGTGTGTCAACTTGCGGTTGGCCTGCACCCTCATATCTGGCTGAATCACCCAGTGCTGTAATTGCATATAAAGTAGCTGTTCCGTCTAAGGTAGCCCATAGTCCTCTTTCAACTGTGTAAATGAAACTATTTCAGGTAGGTCAAATAAATGGTCCACTGAGGGGCAGGGCGTGTCTTGCCATGCTTGAAATGCCTTGTCAGGCAGACCAGGAGTAAACTCACTGTTGCCAAAGAGAGGCGTTAGGGGAGAAGGGAATGACATGAGTTTCCTTGCTTTTGCTAAGCATAAGAAGTACCTCTAATAAGACCTATATTGCTTTATCACAAGGAGTTATCCAAAAACATTTTCATAAGGGAGGATGCTATAGACAGAGAAGAAGACTTTTAGTTATTTCAAAGACATTATTTTATTTTATTTCTTTTATCTTTTTTGTTTTTTCATTTTAAATATTTATACATACATGCAATTTATCACATGAAAACATAATCAAGAATTAATAAACTTTCAAAGAATATTTTGTAAGTTTCAGAAAGTGCAGTTGAAGCAAGATGCCCCTAACAATTTCTCATATCCTACTATCATACATTCTCTCACACATACCTTACATACATCTGCATTCACTATTTTTTTATAAAAACACATATAAACAGATAAACAAAGCTTTACATAGGAATAACCCGAAAGTGTCTCTGGTAGCCCGCTATAGATGTAAGAGATAGGGGTCCCACCAGTTAATCGTTAGTCGATCTATGCATTGTTCTCCAATCAGCAGTACATTGTCCAGGTCTTTTAGAGTGTACGGCCTATGTACGTTTCGGTGATGATAGATGGTTGAATCACCTTCTTCAGGGCCAAATGCAAAAGAACTAACATATACTATAACAAATATGTACAGAAGTTAAAAAAGGTGCAGGGCGTTTTTTTCATCAATTTCTGAAAAGTAAGAGAAAGCATCTATGAACATTTATACTCTTTATATTAGTTTACATGCAAAAAAAAAAAAAATTTTAGTTAAACATTTTTATAATGTAGCATCCTGCTAGTGCGATTGTCTATTAGATCAATCTGTTTACAAGTATAAGAGGAAGGACCTGCTATAGTATAAGATCTAGTGGGAGCTTTCTAGAGACATAGTAGGCATAATGACGGAAAAACTTTACTGCCAAGCAGGCTTATATGGTTGAGCAAAGGGACACCCAGTGAGGTCTCAGTGATAGCAGATTTAGAGTGATTATAGTGCTAAGAGCAGCCAGGGATGAGGTATAGATACCGAAGATGGTAAGATTAGCGTTGAAAAGATAAGAATTATAGTGAGAAAGTGAGAAGTTACCTATTTCTGTGCGTCTGGGTCCTATTTCATACACAAAATGGACTTAGAAGGTAATCTTTATGCCACAGGTAAAGTTGTATCTAAAAAATGTGGACAGACTTATTAGGATTCTTTATTTTATTAAGTTGAAGTAAATCAGTAGAGATTACCAAAGAGTCAGGAGAGGTTACCTGAATGTAGAAAATAGCTGATATAGGTAAATCCAGGGGTTGATTGGGGTCTGGATAAAATGTATCATTTAACGATAGAGCTTTGTGCATTGATTTCTTCTCATAATTCTGCATGAAAGAATTTCAATAGCTAATATTACAAACCTCATATAGCTACTGTTGAGTATTTTTGAAACAGTATACATTAAATTATTAGTTTACCTGGTCATGTTTGTATTCTTGTTCAAAAGCCAGGTATTTACTGGGGTATCTTCACTCCACCTGGAAAATGTAGTCAAAGGACACATTTTACAATTTTACATTCTAAGGCTTCAGCGGGGGGGGGGGCACCTTTTTAAAGCTCACGGTGTCAGTTAAGATGGATTCTATTATTCATAGTACGTGAGAAATTAATAGCGAGTTTGTATACCGAGCCTAGATACCCTGTGCTATTTGGGCTTATCTTCGTGGACCTAACAAAACGACATAAAATTGTACAAATAACAGGCCCCTGGGGAACAACAATTGAAAGATTGGCATATGTCCATATTTTATATCTAGCATTGCTTGGGCGCATTACCAGCTATTACTATGGGGGGTATTTGTCGGTACCAGTGTTTGTAGCGTAGGGGTGAGAGCTGAGATGTATTATGATACAATGTTGGAAAGTGACAACAGTACAATATTTCGAGTGAAAGCACACGACCAACGGTTGTGCTAGTGCTGTTATAAACGTGTGTTGCCTATACAGGGAAAAAAACGCGCTTGCAGGCTAAAAAGATTTTACAGAAAGAACCCTTCAGTATTATGCTAGTAGGCTAAAGATTTAACAGTTAGAGCTCCGTGTTTCTAGCGATCTCCTTACCATAGCGAATATGAGGACGGCTGTGGCAGGGGGTTCCGTGCGTGTCCGCACCATGTACAAAGCACTGTGACATAAGACGCCGTTTTAAATAAGAGAGTTCCCGCCGACTCTGAGTTTAATTAGATGCAGCTGGATTGCCTGGTTCTAGTGTGTTTAGAAGGTGACAGGGAGGTAGGACTGATGCATATACAGCGGGATTACCCGACTCTGGTGTGATTGGTGGGAAACAGGGAAGTAGGACTGCTGTGCATTCAGCGTGGATAGGAGAAATGAAAGTGGGACTGTATTCGTGTCGATATGGCTTATAACAACATGGAGTCTAAATAGAACTAACATATTGCAAATGCATATTAGACATCTTTCTAAGTCTAGTTAGTCTGTTTTTCGTATAGCACGGGTATTGAAAGCAAAAGAAGAATTATACTCGTACTGGGATAGATGTGAAGAAATAGGGTCTGAGACAAAATACATTTATGTAAATGCTTTTTAAATAACCTAATTAATTTTTTCGATCTATTTTAACAGGCCGTTTGGTAGTTGAACTGTTTAGAGAATCCATATAATTTTGATGAGGGTCCATGTGCAGATAACATAAGGTTTCTGTTGGTAACATAGTGCACATTTCTTGACATTTATGATGGGATAAAATAGCAAATGCTATAAGTGTTTGTTGAAGGCTATAGTTGTATAACAAGTGGGATAGCCCATATCTATTATCTTTGATAGGGTGTCATCCAAGTTCTGTTCTGTGCACAATGATTACTGATATAAGGAGTGTGGGCCAGATGATTGAAACAGTCATTGGGTCACTATCCATAATATCTCTTTGTTGTGGCCATATCGTACAGTGTCTAGATGATAGATCCAAAAAGTCTCGCGTTTTCTTCTGATGTTGGTAGTTTCTTTACCTGGTATGGCGTGGACACGTTCTAAGATCTGCCACCTCATATCTTTTTCGGTGTGACCATATTGCAAAAAATGCGATACCATGGGGGCATTGGTTTTATTTGTTCTTACTGCAGATTTGTGTTCTGAGAATCTCGTCTGAAATTCTCTGGATGTTTCTCCTATTTACCCGATGTTACAAGGGCACATTATTAGGTATATTACATTTGATGTTTTGCAATTGGTCATTTCTTTCAGATTTCTCCTGGGATTATTTGGTCACAGGCGTGGCAATTGCCACATTTGTGATTTAATTTGGGTAAAGGTTTCCCATCGATGGTAAGCTGTCATGTTGGATCTTTGCTTTTCCACCTACTATGGACCAATTTGTCTCTTAGATTCTGGTTTAGTCTGAAAGCTATTATTGGTCTGCTTAGTTCCTCTTCATGTTCGTTGATGTTAAGAATTTTCCAATTCTTATTGATCACTTTTCTGATGTTGTTATTTATGGTTGAATGATTGAGGACGCATACTAGTTTCTGGTCCATGGGCTTTTCTGTAGGGTGGAGGAGGGTATCTCTGTTGTAGTATTTTGCCCTCTTCATGGAGTTTCGTACCAATCTTTTAGGATATCCTCGCAACAATAAGCGGTCTGTTAACATACTGGCGTGTATCATGAAGTCCTTCATGGTGGTACAATTTCTTTTAATTCTCAGGAACTCTCCGAAGGGGATGGAGTCTTTTTGACAACCTGGGTGAAAACTCCTGTGTTCAAGGATGGTGTTTCTGGCTGTCGGTTTTCTGTATAGGTTGACAGTGAGTTCACCTTCAGTGTGTTGTATCCATATGTCCAGAAATTCTACCTTGTCAGATGAAAAATTACAGGTAAATTTTAGGTTTTTGTCTGCCAGATTGAGCCATTCAATAAATTCTTTTAGCATGTCTTCTGATCCAGTCCAGATGAAGAAGACATCGTCAATAAATCTGTGCCATCGTGTAATATTTTCATAGAATGGCGCAATCTCGTTGAAGATGTTTTTGAGTTCAAACTCTCCCATGTAGATGTTAGCAATGCTGGGGGCACAAGAGGCCCCCATGCTTACCACTTTGATCTGATGGTAAAGATCTTCTTTGAATTCGAAAAAGTTATTTTGAAGGACTATTCTTAAGCATTCCAATATGAACATGTTAGGCCTGGATCCGGATGTTCTGGCTAAGAGAGCTGCCACCGACTCTATAGCTTGGTCCTGGGGTATGTTGGTGTATAAAGATTCAATGTCACATGTGACAAGCAACTGTGTGACATTGTTGAATGGAGTATGTTCTAAAACACCAATCATGTGTCCTGTATCTTTGATGTAAGATGCATAGGTTGTGGTAAGTGGGCATAAAAAGGTGTCCAGATATTTAGACAGAGGTTCCGTGCTGGAATTGATAGATGCTACAATAGGTCTAAGGGGAGGGTCAGTTGCATTTTTGTGTGTCTTTGGGACACCATAAAGAGCAGGAACCACTGAGTTAGTATTAATGAGGTAGTCCATCTCTTTCTGACAGATATATCCTACCGTAAAGGCATTGGTGACTACTTCCTTTATTTCTTCTGTCAGAGCGATTAGGGCTCGCCTGTTGGTTCTTTTGTAGTGTTCTTCTATTTTTAACATCTGATCAATCTTGTCTGAGTAGTGGTTGGTATTCATAACTACTATCCCTCCTGCCTTATCGCAGGGCTTGATCGTGATGTCTTTGTTTTCTTGTAGTAGTTTTAACGCCTGCCTTTCTTTTATTTCCAAATTGGTGTGGGGTTTCGGGATATACTTCAAAATTCTATCTAGTACTTTAAGAACACTCTTTTCAAAAATACTAACCTCAGGGCCTAACATGTCCAGAGATGGTGTAAATGTGGATAATGTTTTGCATCCTGACTGATTTTCTTCTTCCTCTCTGTTTTCGATCCTGTCAAAATACTTCTTCAGTCTGATTTTTCTGAAGAAGGAAAAGATGTCCTGATTTATTTCGAATTTGTTGGCTCCTGTACTTGGAACAAAAGATAGCCCTTTACTTAAAACTTGAATTTCTTCTGATGATAAAGTATGAGAAGATAGGTTGAAGATGGGTATAGAGGTGTTACTTTGCCCTTTCACTGTTTCCAATATTGTTGTCTTCTGGTTTGCACATATGGCTGAGGATGTGGAGGGTTCGGCTGTTGGTATTGGTTCGGATTCATTGCCGGATATCGGGGTCTCCCCCGTCCTCTGCCTCTCGATAAAAAAGGTTGTCTAGGGCCTCTGTTGGATCTTCCAGAGAAATTACCTCGTTGGTTGCTGTTTTGATAGCCGTAGTCAAATTCTTCTTCGCCAATTTGTCCATCTTGATCAGATTCTGAGGAGTTTGTTTCAGAGAAATTTTGGATTCTGACTCTTTTATTATATCTTTGGTTGTATTGGTCTGATCATATGATCGAGTTCCTCCAGCTGTATCTTCTTGATGCTGTGTTTGATAAAAGTCTGGTTTTAAGTATGGATAGATTTTTTCTTGTGAAAACCATCGGACATCTTTTTTCAGTTTGTCCATTTTCTTTTTTATAAGATACGTGTCGAATTCTTCAATCTCATCATTTATTTCTTGAAGTGTTTTTTTTGCTTCTTCTACTGCTGGACTCGCTTTAAGTTTCTCCTCTAGTTCCAAGATTTCTTTGTGTAGTGCAGCAACCATTTCTCGCACTGTGTGGAAAATGAGGAGCATCCAATCTCTCGAGCAGCGATTTGCGATGAGAGACCAGCGTTCAAGAAAACTGGGTACTTCTATAAATAGGGCCGGCATGTTTCTGACTCTTAAGCCTATGGGGATTGCTCCTGCTTTTAGGTATTCTCCCATGAAGAAGGCATGGGATTCCATACGTTTGGCTTTCTTTTTTAGATTTAATAATTTGAGCTAGTCACTATTTGTACTTGGCGTAGGATTGGTACTAGTTTTGTTGCTACCTGTCATTTGGTCCATCATGTTTAAAAAGACTTCATCTGAAAAACCAAATGTTTTCAGATTGTCCATGATGGTTGGAGGGTAGGGTGGGAGGATATTTATTTGAAGCTAAAAGTGTTAGGGATATTTAATATGACATAGTGGATGTATGATAGTGCTCACCGAAAAGTTTTTCAGACAGTCTTCAGAGAGAGATATACTATAAGCAGTACAGTAACAAGAAGAGGTTACTCTACAGTAAACACTGTTGAGACATGTAGAAAGAAGAGTACTCCCAATTTATTTTAGGTCCAGAGGGGGGAGAAAGGAATAAGCTAAGCATAAGAAGTACCTCTAATAAGACCTATATTGCTTTATCATAAGGAGTTATCCAAAAACATTTTCATAAGGGAGGATGCTATAGACAGAGATGAAGACTTTTAGTTATTTCAAAGACATTATTTTATTTTATTTCTTTTATCTTTTTAGTTTTTTTCATTTTAAATATTTATACATACATACAATTTATCACATGAAAACATAATCAAGAATTAATAAACTTTCAAAGAATATTTTGTAAGTTTCAGAAAGTGCAGTTGAAGCAAGATGCCCCTAACAATTTCTCATATCCTACTATCATACATTCTCTCACACATACCTTACATACATCTGCATTCACTATTTTTTATAAAAACACATATAAACAGATAAACAAAGCTTTACATAGGAATAACCCGAAAGTGTCTCTGGTAGCCCGCTATAGATGTAAGAGATAGGGGTCCCACCAGTTAATCGTTAGTCGATCTATACATTGTTCTCCAATCAGCAGTACATTGTCCAGGTCTTTTAGAGTGTACGGCCTACGTACGTTTCAGTGATGATAGATGGTTGAATCACCTTCTTCGGGGCCAAAAGCAAAAGAACTAACATATACTATAACAAATATGTACAGAAGTTAAAAAAGGGGCAGGGCGTTTTTTTCATCAATTTCTGAAAAGTAAGAGAAAGCATCTATGAACATTTATACTCTTTATATTAGTTTACATGCAAAAAAAATTTTTTGTTAAACATTTTTATAATGTAGCATCCTGCTAGTGCGATTGTCTATTAGATCAATTTGTTTACAAGTATAAGAGGAAGGACCTGCTATAGAATAAGATCTAGTGGGAGCTTTCTAGAGACATAGTAGGCATAATGACGGAAAAACTTTACTGCCAAGCAGGCTTATATGGTTGAGCAAAGGGACACCCAGTGAGGTCTCAGTGATAGCAGATTAAGAGTGATTATAGTGCTAAGAGCAGCCAGGGATGAGGTATAGATACCGAAGATGGTAAGATTAGCGTTGAAAAGATAAGAATTATAGTGAGAAAGTGAGAAGTTACCTATTTCTGTGCGTCTGGGTCCTATTTCATACACGAAATGGACTTAGAAGGTAATCTTTATGCCAAAGGTAAAGTTGTATCTAAAAAATGTGGACAGACTTATTAGGATTCTTTATTTTATTAAGTTGAAGTAAATCCGTAGAGATTACCAAAGAGTCAGAAGAGGTTACCTGAATGTAGAAAATAGCTGATATTATAGGTAAATCCAGGGGTTGATTGGGGTCTGGATAAAACGTATCATTTAACGATAGAGCTTTGCGCATTGATTTCTTCTCATAATTCTGCATGAAAGAATTTCAATAGCTAATATTAAAAACCTCATATAGCTACTGTTGAGTATTTTTGAAACAGTATACATTAAATTATTAGTTTACCTGGTCATGTTTGTATTCTTGTTCAAAAGCCAGGTATTTACTGGGGTATCTTCACTCCACCTGGAAAATGTAGTCAAAGGACACATTTTACAATTTTTTACATTCTAAGGCTTCAGCGGGGGGGGGGCACCTTTTTAAAGCTCACGGTGTCAGTTAAGATGGATTCTATTATTCATAGTACGTGAGAAATTAATAGCGAGTTTGTATAACGAGCGTAGATACCCTGTGCTATTTGGGCTTATCTTCGTGGACCTAACAAAACGACATAAAATTGTACAAATAACAGGCCCCTGGGGAACAACAATTGAAAGATTGGCATATGTTCATATTTTATATCTAGCATTGCTTGGGCGCATTACCAGCTATTACTATGGGGGGTATTTGTCGGTACCAGTGTTTGTAGCGTAGGGGTTATGCTGAGATGTATTATGATACAATGTTGGAAAGTGACAACAGTACAATATTCCGAGTGAAAGCACACGACCAACGGTTGTGCTAGTGCTGTTATAAACGTGTGTTGCCTTTACAGGGAAAAAAACGCGCTTGCAGGCTAAAAAGATTTTACAGAAAGAACCCTTCAGTATTATGCTAGTAGGCAAAAGATTTAACAGTTAGAACTCCGTGTTTCTAGCGATCTCCTCACCGTAGCGAATATGAGGACGGCTGTGGCAGGGGGTTCCGTGCATGTCCGCACCATGTACAAAGCACTGTGACATAAGACGCCATTTTAAATAAGAAAGTTCCCGCCGACTCTGAGTTTAATTAGATGCATCTGGATTGCCTGGTTCTAGTGTGTTTAGAAGGTGACAGGGAGGTAGGACTGAGGCATATACAGCGGGATTACCCGACTCTGGTGTGATTGGTGGAAAACAGGGAAGTAGGACTGCTGTGCATTCAGCGTGGATAGGAGAAATGAAAGTGGGACTGTATTCGTGTCGATATGGCTTATGACAACATGGAGTCTAAATAGAACTAACATATTGCAAATGCATATTAGACATCTTTCTAAGTCTAGTTAGTCTGCTTTTCGTATAGCACGGGTAATTATAATGTTCCTTTCCTCGCCTCCACACTAATGCACTGAGCCTCAGTAGTTGGAGAACTGCTTTATTATCTATAACATTAGATATCATGAGCTTAGGGCGCCGAGCGTCTATCTGCAGTAAGCTCCGGTCACCAACTGCCGTTTTCCGCGTTCGCGCCTTTACACCGCGCCTACTGCGCATGCTCGCGCCTTCCGCTCCAGTCTATGGCGTGACGCGTCATCGCGTACTCGCACATAGACTAGAGCGCACACCACATATCTCCCCCCTTTAACAGTAACAAGATAACAATCCCCCCAACTCTCTGAAAGTCCATTGTCCCAAAGTCTCTTTCTCTGGAGGGCGCCTTAGAGGTGTCCGTGCGTATGACTAGTGTCCACTCATTTCAAAGTCTCTATATCGAGAGGGCACATTTACTGCCCTGCCACTGCGGGTGCATCTTACCGGCATGTTCTCTTCCGCCTCTCTTTCTCCTCGTGATCTCTCACCGTCTCTCTGCTCTCCTCTCTGTGCTTCACCGGCCGGTGTATCGTCTCTGTCGGTAGACTCTGTGTCGCTGAGCTGCCACCGACTCTATAGCTTGGTCCTGGGGTATGTTGGTGTATAAAGATTCAATGTCACATGTGACAAGCAACTGTGTGACATTGTTGAATGGAGTATGTTCTAAAACACCAATCATGTGTCCTGTATCTTTGATGTAAGATGCATAGGTTGTGGTAAGTGGGCATAAAAAGGTGTCCAGATATTTAGACATGCTGGAATTGATAGATGCTACAATAGGTCTAAGGGGAGGGTCAGTTGCATTTTTGTGTGTCTTTGGGACACCATAAAGAGCAGGAACCACTGAGTTAGTATTAATGAGGTAGTCCATCTCTTTCTGACAGATATATCCTTCCGTAAAGGCATTGGTGACTACTTACTTTATTTCTTCTGTCAGAGCGATTAGGGCTCGCCTGTTGGTTCTTTTGTAGTGTTCTTCTATTTTTAACATCTGATCAATCTTGTCTGAGTAGTGGTTGGTATTCATAACTACTATCCCTCCTGCCTTATCGCAGGGCTTGATCGTGATGTCTTTGTTTTCTTGTAGTAGTTTTAACGCCTGCCTTTCTTTTATTTCCAAATTGGTGTGGGGTTTCGGGATATACTTCAAAATTCTATCTAGTACTTTAAGAACACTCTTTTCAAAAATACTAACCTCAGGGCCTAACATGTCCAGAGATGGTGTAAATGTGGATAATGTTTTGCATCCTGACTGATTTTCTTCTTCCTCTCTGTTTTCGATCCTGTCAAAATACTTCTTCAGTCTGATTTTTCTGAAGAAGGAAAAGATGTCCTGATTTATTTCGAATTTGTTGGCTCCTGTACTTGGAACAAAAGATAGCCCTTTACTTAAAACTTGAATTTCTTCTGATGATAAAGTATGAGAAGATAGGTTGAAGATGGGTATAGAGGTGTTACTTTGCCCTTTCACTGTTTCCAATATTGTTGTCTTCTGGTTTGCACATATGGCTGAGGATGTGGAGGGTTCGGCTGTTGGTATTGGTTCGGATTCATTGCCGGATATCGGGGTCTCCCCCGTCCTCTGCCTCTCGATAAAAAAGGTTGTCTAGGGCCTCTGTTGGATCTTCCAGAGAAATTACCTCGTTGGTTGCTGTTTTGATAGCCGTAGTCAAATTCTTCTTCACCCATTTGTCCATCTTGATCAGATTCTGAGGAGTTTGTTTCAGAGAAATTTTGGATTCTGACTCTTTTATTATATCTTTGGTTGTATTGGTCTGATCATATGATCGAGTTCCTCCAGCTGTATCTTCTTGATGCTGTGTTTGATAAAAGTCTGGTTTTAAGTATGGATAGATTTTTTCTTGTGAAAACCATCGGACATCTTTTTTCAGTTTGTCCATTTTCTTTTTTATAAGATACGTGTCGAATTCTTCAATCTCATCATTTATTTCTTGAAGTGTTTTTTTTGCTTCTTCTACTGCTGGACTCGCTTTAAGTTTCTCCTCTAGTTCCAAGATTTCTTTGTGTAGTGCAGCAACCATTTCTCGCACTGTGTGGAAAATGAGGAGCATCCAATCTCTCGAGCAGCGATTTGCGATGAGAGACCAGCGTTCAAGAAAACTGCGTACTTCTATAAATAGGGCCGGCATGTTTCTGACTCTTAAGCCTATGGGGATTGCTCCTGCTTTTAGGTATTCTCCCATGAAGAAGGCATGGGATTCCATACGTTTGGCTTTCTTTTTTAGATTTAATAATTTGAGCTAGTCACTATTTGTACTTGGCGTAGGATTGGTACTAGTTTTGTTGCTACCTGTGATTTGGTCCATCATGTTTAAAAAGTCTTCATCTGAAAAACCAAATGTTTTCAGATTGTCCATGATGGTTGGAGGGTAGGGTGGGAGGATATTTATTTGAAGCTAAAAGTGTTAGGGATATTTAATATGACATAGTGGATGTATGATAGTGCTCACTGAAAAGTTTTTCAGACAGTCTTCAGAGAGAGATATACTATAAGCAGTACAGTAACAAGAAGAGGTTACTCTACAGTAAACACTGTTGAGACATGTAGAAAGACGAGTACTCCCAATTTATTTTAGGTCCAGAGGGGGGAGAAAGGAATAAGCTAAGCATAAGAAGTCCCTCTAATAAGACCTATATTGCTTTATCATAAGGAGTTATCCAAAAACATTTTCATAAGGGAGGATGCTATAGACAGAGATGAAGACTTTTAGTTATTTCAAAGACATTATTTTATTTTAAGGCGAGGCAAGATGGCGACCGTGTAAGACGGTCGGGAGACGGCTCGCGTGAGGAGGAGTGTAGTCGTGAAATGACCCCGCTTTTCCCCCAACAGTAGCGGTGACTCGGATGCTGGGCGGTATCTGCGAGGGTCTCTGACACAGGGGCAAGAAGTGCTCGAGCAAAACGGCAATTGGCAAGAAATCGCGGCTGGTGTAATTGACGCGCATGAGACTTACGCGCTGTCAGCCGCTGCAGCGGCTGCTACAGGAGGTGTTCCAGCTGACGCGGCAGGTCAGAGGCGGAGGCGGAGCTGCTTCCAGATTGCAGGCGGAGGTAGCGGAGCTCACGGAGTCAATCTACAGAGTCGAAGCCCTGCGGAGTCATTTCCAACATCGGCAATCCCAGCAGGGAAAGAAGTTTCGAGCCAAGAAGCGACTGAAACAGGATAATCACCTTCCAAAAGACGGAGAGAAGCGGAGAGTCAAC
The DNA here is from genome assembly GCF_964263255.1 of Lissotriton vulgaris. Lineage (NCBI taxonomy): Eukaryota > Metazoa > Chordata > Amphibia > Caudata > Salamandridae > Lissotriton > Lissotriton vulgaris. The sequence continues at coordinate 27,234 of NW_028251400.1, read as the reverse complement.
AATCTGGAGGGCATTGGAGCCTCACAAGCGGAGTCTGAGGAAACCGAGGATCTGTTTGGCGGTAAGGAGACATTTGGGCCAGAAGAGAGGCGGAGGGCGATTATGGCTCCAAAAATGAGTGCTAGCGCTAAAGCAGCAGCTAGGAGAAAAGCTGCAGCGGCGCTTGCAGAGTCTATGGCTGACATTGAAGGTAGTAAGAGGAAGAGACAAGGCTCCCCTCAGATAAAAAAACTTACCCAGCAGAGCGCTAGCAAGGGGAATTTGGACAATCAGGGTACTGCTTCTATCTCAGATATTTTCCTGAAGGTGAATAAAAGTAAAGACACTAAAGATATAAAAGACCAGAAGGAGTCTGTCATACAGGCTCCCCCGGATAAGGTTAATGGCAATGACAATGAAGAGGTACCACCAAGCAATATAACTGATGATCTAGCAGAGCAGTTGGATCCTGTAGTATTGGTTGAGGAAAGGGACCTGCAAGAGGTAGATCAGCTGGGCGTTGTCAAATCTTCACAGCACGGTATGGAAGTGATCTTGCAGGATGACACAGGGGAAAGCAGTGGTAGCAAAAAAGAAGCTCAAAGTGATGCATTTTTCTCGGTATCAGAGGGTGGCGAATGGTCCGAGGAAGGAGACGATAGCTTGGAACAAGAAATCAGCGATATAGAGACTGGCAGTGACTCAGAACCTGAGGAAAATACTCCACCAACTACAGCGGTGAAAACGGTGGTGAGAGCAAAAATACTTAACCAAAATGGCGAGCCATCGCTTCCGAATGCGCCCCTAGACAGCCCTGAGGGGGCCTCGGCACAAATGTCGCTCCTGGAGATTATCCATCAGGAGATATTGGCTCACAGAGAGGAAGCAAGGCAAGACAGTCGGAAATCCCAGGCGGCGGTGAGGAAAATACAAGGTGAGGTGAGAAAGCTGACAAAGGCATGTGTAAACCTTGGTGAGCGTGTGACCAATTTGGAGGAGAGAGTAGTATCCACTGAAGCGGACTCTGCTGCCGCAGTTAAGAAAGTAGACATGCAAGCAAAACAGTTTACCGATGTTCAGTGGAAACTGGAATCGTTAGAAAATAGGTCACGGCAGAACAACCTTCGTGTCCTCGGAATTCCCGAGGGGGCCGAGGGGACGGATATGAAAGCATTCATCGTCAGGCTCTTTGTGACCGCCTTTAAAGAGCTGAAAGATTGGGATTTTGAGAGGGAGATCCAGAGAGCACATCGCACCCCGGCAAACAACTATCAAAAAGCAAAAGAAGGAGTCAAGCCTAGAGCAATCCTGATCTTTCTGGGCAATTTCAATCTGAGACAAGCAATTTCTGAGATGGCAAGACCTGACAAAAAAAAAACAGTTGATGAATATACCTTTTTTGTTCGTCCGGACTTCTGCCATATCACAGTCGAGAGACGCTGGAGACTGCGGCAGATGATCAAACCCTTTCAAGACAAGGGTATGCAGGCCTACCTGATTAATCCCGCCCAGCTGAAAATAATACGGGATGGAAAAACATTTTATTTCTCGTCAGAGATCAAAGCTAAAGAGTTTTTGATGACGTAATTGGTGTACTAAAGAATGATCTGACGTTGACACAAATGGGAAAGGGAATTAAAAAGGGAGCACCGTAGCACTTGGGTAATTAAAAGAGTAGGGGGGTACCCCCCTTGTATTACTGATGTATCACTGAAGGAGCCCAAAGAGAAAATCTGGCGGATTCTAACTGGTAGTTAAACACATAGGGTGGAGTGGTTGGTATAAGGGTGGGGGAGTTCTGCTCTGCGAATGTAAATCTGGTGGAGGGTAAAGTAAGGGGCACAAAAAGTTACTTTTGTTGATGTTTCTCCTCACGCTGAGCTGTAACCATCACGTGCACAGACCAGTGGTCTGAGCGCCTCAAATCAAGTGGGAGGGTTGAGGGCGAGCTCTATTCTGGAGCTTGATAGGGGGAGGGAAGAAGTGCAGTGGGAGGAGAGGGTTGGGGCGGGGGTGGGGGGGGAAAGGTGGGGGAAAAAAAAATGTGAAAAACAAGAGTTGGAAAGGAATAGGCTGCAAGTTAATTTCAGGTATCTGGATAAGATTCAAGGTAGGAAAGGCAAATATCTAAATCATGTCAGACATTAGAATCTGTAGTATCAATACAGGGGGTTTAAATGATTGGAGGAAGAGGCAGAGACTGACCCATTTAATTAGAATAAACAACATTGATATAGTATGCGTTCAGGAAACCCATATTCCCTGGAATAAAAGGAAGATTTTGGAAATGTATGGGTTTACCCTGATTGGTTGTTCCACCCAGTCATCAATGATAAGAGGAGTGGCTGTGTTAGCTAAAAACCATCTTGGTGGAGCGAAACGTATTAAAACAGATGGCTCAGGTAGATGGCTGCTGGTGGAAATGAATATTGGGTTTACATTATGTGTAATATATGGCCCAAATGAGGATGATTCCTTGGTGTTTGATAAGCTGGAAGAGGAATTGGCTAATTGGGATGCTCCGTTGATCATATGTGGGGATATGAATATTTCTGCAGATTGGTGCCAGGGGAGCTTATATACAGGCCGGAAACGAAAGGTTAAAGTAGCAATAAGTTCCATGATACAGTCTTACGGCCTGGTAGACGTCTGGGGAGACAAGATGCCAGGGGATAGTGGCTATACATATTTCTCCCATCCAGTACAAAAATACTCTAAGCTAGACTACTTTTTCATCTCAATGGGAGAGATCGGGAAAGTAAACATTCAGAAATTACCAAGAATAATTTCTGATCATAATCCTCTGGTACTCACTTATAAAGTTCCCAGTGTATCAAGGAAAACCTCTAGATGGACTTTTGACAGGAAATTATTAAATGACGAAAGATTTTTAAATCACATGAAAATGTGGTCAAGAGAATTTTTTGATTTTAATAGATACAGTGCATCCAGAAATGGTGTCTGGGAATCGTATAAAGCGGCACTAAGAGGGGAGACGATCAGTTGCGCATCAAGAATCAGGAAGGAAGATAAGAGCAAGATAGATAATTTGATAGCAACCCTGGCTGAAATAGAGAGACATCATATTGAAGAAATAATAACTGGCAAAGATAGTAGTGAGACTACCAGAAATATGGCCAGGACCAAGGGTGACCTTTTAAAAATAATCACTCAGAAGGAGATCTGCGCATACCAAACACAAAGAGCAAGGCGTTATGAGACCGGGGAGCAGGCAGGCAGAGCATTAGCACTGCGTATAAGGCAAGATATGAATAGAAATAACATTAGTAAGCTAAGTTACAATGGGAGAGAATATAATGACCCGAATTCTATACTCCAGGTATTTCATGAATTTTACCAAAAACTATATGATCAGGATCCAGTGGCTGGATTTCCTATACAAGACCAATCGTTTATAACACCCAGGGTGGAGGAGGAAGATAGAGATCGGTTGGAATTGGGTATAACAAAGGAGGAGATAGAAAATGCTTTGATTGAATCAGCATTAGGTAAAGCGGCAGGACCAGATGGGATCCCGATCGAGGTATATAGGGCTCTGAGGGAAGAAATTCTGCCAATACTGGAAGATCTCTTTAATGGTGTCATATGTTCAGGTGTTATTCCGGATAGTTGGAAGCAAACTAACATTGTGGTATTCCACAAAAAGGGAAAACCGGAGGAAAACCCGGGCTCATATAGACCGATCTCCCTAATCAATACAGATGCGAAACTATATTCAAAAGTTTGGGCTAACAGATTAGGAGGGATTATAGGTAAATTGGTATCGCCCTGGCAACATGGGTTTGTCCCCGGACGGGGTACTACCGAACACACTGCAAGGGCTATCTCATTATTTGATGCCGCAAATATGACAGGGAGTGATATGGCTATGATTTTATTAGATGCCGAGAAGGCGTTTGACCGTGTTGTATGGGATTTTATGTGGGATGTGTTGGAGAAAAGAGGTTTCGGTGTAAACTGTAGGAAAGGCATTAAAGCCATGTACGCGGATCCAGTCGCCAGAATTACAGCTATGGGGCTTCAATCAGAGGAGGTAACAATCAAAAGAGGCACTCGCCAGGGCTGTCCCTGCTCACCTATATTATTTGCGTTATATATAGATCCTTTGATTAGGAAAATCCTGGTCTCAGATAGAATATCCCCTGTTATTTCGCATGGTCATACTAATAAGATACTAGCATATGCGGATGACTTGGCAATTGTTACTAACAATCCGGAAATAGCAATACAGGAATTAAATAATCTGGCTTATCAGTTCGGGGCATATTCAGGGTATAAACTTAATACGGAAAAAACTATAATAATTGGTACAAAGAATATCCAGAAAAGAGATCAAAGATATGTTGATGCTGCTATTTACTTAGGAGTTAAAATTAATGCAGATGTGGGAAAGATAATCCAGGAAAATTATTTACCAGTATTGGCTGCGATAGAGAAAGAATTGAAGAGAATTGATGTTCTACATTTATCTTTGATTGGGCGAGTCAATGTTCTTAAAATGACAATGTTCCCGAAACTGCTGTATTTATTTCGTGCTACCCCCTTATTAATTGAGGAACCTCTGATAAAAAGAATGGAATCAGTCTTCTCACAGTTTATCTGGCAATATGGTAAAGTAAGAAGATCGTTAGCCAAAATGTCACTACCTTTAGAGAGGGGAGGATTAACAGCCCCCAATCTCAGACTATACCATTGGGTCTGCTTAGCGTTGCATATGAAACAGTTATTATGCTGTAACATCCCGGTAGGTCAGTCTGGCTTATCAAGAATTCCCACAATTTACGAATTAGTAATTGGTGAAAAAGCCAAGGGGATCTTGATACGGGAAATAAATGCACAATTTTACAAGAAGAGTAAAAGCAAATTGATGCTAGATGTATGGGGAGTATGGAAACAATTGTTGAAATTTCTTAAGATCCCGAAGATTAATGGTAGTCTAGATCTCTGGGATTCAAACCCTTTTAAACATCTTGGACAGAATAGAAACAGCGCTCTTTGGAAAATACTGGGTATCCGATATCTGGGAGATGTAATGAGTAATGAGGAGTTGGTGGGGTTCGAGACTTTGCAACAAAAATATGATATTTCAGCAAATCACTGGATGTTGTATAATCAATTAGAACAAACAGTGAAATCCATAAGACCCAGGGTTTCCATTCAAGAGATGCACCCAATTGTTCAATATATAAGGAATGGTGGTCGTAAGATAAAAATAGGCTACGGTCTCCTGTTGCAGAGTTTGGAAGATGACATGGTGCAAGCAGAAAACGCGTGGGCTCTTAGAATTGGGGATCCAAATGTTGATGTAGACTATGCTTTAGCACTGAACAAGAAAATATTAAGAGCAACCAACTTAAAAACACAACATTATAAAACGATATTTAATTTATATTACACCCCATCCAAGCTGTTCCAATGGGGGAAAAGGGATACAGATAAATGCCCGAGATGCGATCAAAGCCAGGCAGATCTAACTCATATGTTTTATTCTTGCCCAAACTTGAAACCTGTTTTAACTGAAATGGAGACATTTTTATCGGGGCTGCTAGATGGTCAAATTTCTCTATCCCCAACGACTGTGCTAATTGGCAGGGATGAAAATCTGAAAATCACACATGAAGCGGAAGCCCTTGTCTTTCTTTGTGTTGCAGTGTTAAGAATTCTAATAGCGGCAGCATGGAAAGACTCAGTTGCTCCCTCATTCCAGGTTTGGTTGACAAGATTGCTAGGAATTCATAATATTGAAGAATGCCTATATAAATTTAAGGGACAGAAGAAGAAAATATTCGGTGAAAAAATCTGGGCACCCCTTAGTAAATGGAGGGAAACAAGAGGATGAATTGATTGAATCTCTATCTGTTTGCAAATTATTTTTAGATGGAGATTTGTATTATATACTGTAGAATTGTGGTTTTTTAAACTCTTTTGTATTTTTGTACCTGCCATCTTATCCATTTGATATCTTATCATATGTATGAATGTATCTATTTCTTTTTGTATTATGTAGTACTATTCTAATCCAACTCAATAAAAAAAAAGAAAAAAAAAAAAAAAGACATTATTTTATTTTATTTCTTTTATCTTTTTAGTTTTTTTCATTTTAAATATTTATACATACATACAATTTATCACATGAAAACATAATCAAGAATTAATAAACTTTCAAAGAATATTTTGTAAGTTTCAGAAAGTGCAGTTGAAGCAAGATGCCCCTAACAATTTCTCATATCCTACTATCATACATTCTCTCACACATACCTTACATACATCTGCATTCACTATTTTTTATAAAAACACATATAAACAGATAAACAAAGCTTTACATAGGAATAACCCGAAAGTGTCTCTGGTAGCCCGCTATAGATGTAAGAGATAGGGGTCCCACCAGTTAATCGTTAGTCGATCTATACATTGTTCTCCAATCAGCAGTACATTGTCCAGGTCTTTTAGAGTGTACGGCCTACGTACGTTTCAGTGATGATAGATGGTTGAATCACCTTCTTCGGGGCCAAAAGCAAAAGAACTAACATATACTATAACAAATATGTACAGAAGTTAAAAAAGGGGCAGGGCGTTTTTTTCATCAATTTCTGAAAAGTAAGAGAAAGCATCTATGAACATTTATACTCTTTATATTAGTTTACATGCAAAAAAAATGTTTTTGTTAAACATTTTTATAATGTAGCATCCTGCTAGTGCGATTGTCTATTAGATCAATTTGTTTACAAGTATAAGAGGAAGGACCTGCTATAGAATAAGATCTAGTGGGAGCTTTCTAGAGACATAGTAGGCATAATGACGGAAAAACTTTACTGCCAAGCAGGCTTATATGGTTGAGCAAAGGGACACCCAGTGAGGTCTCAGTGATAGCAGATTAAGAGTGATTATAGTGCTAAGAGCAGCCAGGGATGAGGTATAGATACCGAAGATGGTAAGATTAGCGTTAAAAAGATAAGAATTATAGTGAGAAAGTGAGAAGTTACCTATTTCTGTGCGTCTGGGTCCTATTTCATACACGAAATGGACTTAGAAGGTAATCTTTATGCCAAAGGTAAAGTTGTATCTAAAAAATGTGGACAGACTTATTAGGATTCTTTATTTTATTAAGTTGAAGTAAATCCGTAGAGATTACCAAAGAGTCAGAAGAGGTTACCTGAATGTAGAAAATAGCTGATATTATAGGTAAATCCAGGGGTTGATTGGGGTCTGGATAAAACGTATCATTTAACGATAGAGCTTTGCGCATTGATTTCTTCTCATAATTCTGCATGAAAGAATTTCAATAGCTAATATTAAAAACCTCATATAGCTACTGTTGAGTATTTTTGAAACAGTATACATTAAATTATTAGTTTACCTGGTCATGTTTGTATTCTTGTTCAAAAGCCAGGTATTTACTGGGGTATCTTCACTCCACCTGGAAAATGTAGTCAAAGGACACATTTTACAATTTTTTACATTCTAAGGCTTCAGCGGGGGGGGCACCTTTTTAAAGCTCACGGTGTCAGTTAAGATGGATTCTATTATTCATAGTACGTGAGAAATTAATAGCGAGTTTGTATAACGAGCGTAGATACCCTGTGCTATTTGGGCTTATCTTCGTGGACCTAACAAAACGACATAAAATTGTACAAATAACAGGCCCCTGGGGAACAACAATTGAAAGATTGGCATATGTTCATATTTTATATCTAGCATTGCTTGGGCGCATTACCAGCTATTACTATGGGGGGTATTTGTCGGTACCAGTGTTTGTAGCGTAGGGGTTATGCTGAGATGTATTATGATACAATGTTGGAAAGTGACAACAGTACAATATTTCGAGTGAAAGCACACGACCAACGGTTGTGCTAGTGCTTTTATAAACGTGTGTTGCCTTTACAGGGAAAAAAACGCGCTTGCAGGCTAAAAAGATTTTACAGAAAGAACCCTTCAGTATTATGCTAGTAGGCAAAAGATTTAACAGTTAGAACTCCGTGTTTCTAGCGATCTCCTTACCGTAGCGAATATGAGGACGGCTGTGGCAGGGGGTTCCGTGCATGTCCGCACCATGTACAAAGCACTGTGACATAAGACGCCATTTTAAATAAGAAAGTTCCCGCCGACTCTGAGTTTAATTAGATGCATCTGGATTGCCTGGTTCTAGTGTGTTTAGAAGGTGACAGGGAGGTAGGACTGATGCATATACAGCGGGATTACCCGACTCTGGTGTGATTGGTGGGAAACAGGGAAGTAGGACTGCTGTGCATTCAGCGTGGATAGGAGAAATGAAAGTGGGACTGTATTCGTGTCGATATGGCTTATGACAACATGGAGTCTAAATAGAACTAACATATTGCAAATGCATATTAGACATCTTTCTAAGTCTAGTTAGTCTGCTTTTCGTATAGCACAGGTAATTATAATGTTCCTTTCCTCGCCCCCACACTAATGCACTGAGCCTCAGTAGTTGGAGAACTGCTTTATTATCTATAACATTAGATATCATGAGCTTAGGGCGCCGAGCGTCTATCTGCAGTAAGCTCCGGTCACCAACTGCCGTTTTCCGCGTTCGCGCCTTTACACCGCGCCTACTGCGCATGCTCGCGCCTTCCGCTCCAGTCTATGGCGTGACGCGTCATCGCGTACTCGCACATAGACTAGAGCGCACACCACATATCTCCCCCCTTTAACAGTAACAAGATAACAATCCCCCCAACTCTCTGAAAGTCCATTGTCCCAAAGTCTCTTTCTCTGGAGGGCGCCTTAGAGGTGTCCGTGCGTATGACTAGTGTCCACTCATTTCAAAGTCTCTATATCGAGAGGGCACATTTACTGCCCTGCCACTGCGGGTGCATCTTACCGGCATGTTCTCTTCCGCCTCTCTTTCTCCTCGTGATCTCTCACCGTCTCTCTGCTCTCCTCTCTGTGCTTCACCGGCCGGTGTATCGTCTCTGTCGGTAGACTCTGTGTCGCTGAGCTGCCACCGACTCTATAGCTTCGTCCTGGGGTATGTTGGTGTATAAAGATTCAATGTCACATGTGACAAGCAACTGTGTGACATTGTTGAATGGAGTATGTTCTAAAACACCAATCATGTGTCCTGTATCTTTGATGTAAGATGCATAGGTTGTGGTAAGTGGGCATAAAAAGGTGTCCAGATATTTAGACAGAGGTTCCGTGCTGGAATTGATAGATGCTACAATAGGTCTAAGGGGAGGGTCAGTTGCATTTTTGTGTGTCTTTGGGACACCATAAAGAGCAGGAACCACTGAGTTAGTATTAATGAGGTAGTCCATCTCTTTCTGACAGATATATCCTTCCGTAAAGGCATTGGTGACTACTTCCTTTATTTCTTCTGTCAGAGCGATTAGGGCTCGCCTGTTGGTTCTTTTGTAGTGTTCTTCTATTTTTAACATCTGATCAATCTTGTCTGAGTAGTGGTTGGTATTCATAACTACTATCCCTCCTGCCTTATCGCAGGGCTTGATCGTGATGTCTTTGTTTTCTTGTAGTAGTTTTAACGCCTGCCTTTCTTTTATTTCCAAATTGGTGTGGGGTTTCGGGATATACTTCAAAATTCTATCTAGTACTTTAAGAACACTCTTTTCAAAAATACTAACCTCAGGGCCTAACATGTCCAGAGATGGTGTAAATGTGGATAATGTTTTGCATCCTGACTGATTTTCTTCTTCCTCTCTGTTTTCGATCCTGTCAAAATACTTCTTCAGTCTGATTTTTCTGAAGAAGGAAAAGATGTCCTGATTTATTTCGAATTTGTTGGCTCCTGTACTTGGAACAAAAGATAGCCCTTTACTTAAAACTTGAATTTCTTCTGATGATAAAGTATGAGAAGATAGGTTGAAGATGTGTATAGAGGTGTTACTTTGCCCTTTCACTGTTTCCAATATTGTTGTCTTCTGGTTTGCACATATGGCTGAGGATGTGGAGGGTTCGGCTGTTGGTATTGGTTCGGATTCATTGCCGGATATCGGGGTCTCCCCCGTCCTCTGCCTCTCAATAAAAAAGGTTGTCTAGGGCCTCTGTTGGATCTTCCAGAGAAATTACCTCGTTGGTTGCTGTTTTGATAGCCGTAGTCAAATTCTTCTTCGCCCATTTGTCCATCTTGATCAGATTCTGAGGAGTTTGTTTCAGAGAAATTTTGGATTCTGACTCTTTTATTATATCTTTGGTTGTATTGGTCTGATCATATGATCGAGTTCCTCCAGCTGTATCTTCTTGATGCTGTGTTTGATAAAAGTCTGGTTTTAAGTATGGATAGATTTTTTCTTTTGAAAACCATCGGACATCTTTTTTCAGTTTGTCCATTTTCTTTTTTATAAGATACGTGTCGAATTCTTCAATCTCATCATTTATTTCTTGAAGTGTTTTTTTTGCTTCTTCTACTGCTGGACTCGCTTTAAGTTTCTCCTCTAGTTCCAAGATTTCTTTGTGTAGTGCAGCAACCATTTCTCGCACTGTGTGGAAAATGAGGAGCATCCAATCTCTCGAGCAGCGATTTGCGATGAGAGACCAGCGTTCAAGAAAACTGCGTACTTCTATAAATAGGGCCGGCATGTTTCTGACTCTTAAGCCTATGGGGATTGCTCCTGCTTTTAGGTATTCTCCCATGAAGAAGGCATGGGATTCCATACGTTTGGCTTTCTTTTTTAGATTTAATAATTTGAGCTAGTCACTATTTGTACTTGGCGTAGGATTGGTACTAGTTTTGTTGCTACCTGTGATTTGGTCCATCATGTTTAAAAAGTCTTCATCTGAAAAACCAAATGTTTTCAGATTGTCCATGATGGTTGGAGGGTAGGGTGGGAGGATATTTATTTGAAGCTAAAAGTGTTAGGGATATTTAATATGACATAGTGGATGTATGATAGTGCTCACCGAAAAGTTTTTCAGACAGTCTTCAGAGAGAGATATACTATAAGCAGTACAGTAACAAGAAGAGGTTACTCTACAGTAAACACTGTTGAGACATGTAGAAAGAAGAGTACTCCCAATTTATTTTAGGTCCAGAGGGGGGAGAAAGGAATAAGCTAAGCATAAGAAGTACCTCTAATAAGACCTATATTGCTTTATCATAAGGAGTTATCCAAAAACATTTTCATAAGGGAGGATGCTATAGACAGAGATGAAGACTTTTAGTTATTTCAAAGACATTATTTTATTTTCTTTCTTTTATCTTTTTAGTTTTTTTCATTTTAAATATTTATACATACATACAATTTATCACATGAAAACATAATCAAGAATTAATAAACTTTCAAAGAATATTTTGTAAGTTTCAGAAAGTGCAGTTGAAGCAAGATGCCCCTAACAATTTCTCATATCCTACTATCATACATTCTCTCACACATACCTTACATACATCTGCATTCACTATTTTTTTATAAAAACACATATAAACAGATAAACAAAGCTTTACATAGGAATAACCCGAAAGTGTCTCTGGTAGCCCGCTATAGATGTAAGAGATAGGGGTCCCACCAGTTAATCGTTAGTCGATCTATACATTGTTCTCCAATCAGCAGTACATTGTCCAGGTCTTTTAGAGTGTACGGCCTACGTACGTTTCAGTGATGATAGATGGTTGAATCACCTTCTTCGGGGCCAAAAGCAAAAGAACTAACATATACTGTAACAAATATGTACAGAAGTTAAAAAAGGGGCAGGGCGTTTTTTTCATCAATTTCTGAAAAGTAAGAGAAAGCATCTATGAACATTTATACTCTTTATATTAGTTTACATGCAAAAAAAAATGTTTTGTTAAACATTTTTATAATGTAGCATCCTGCTAGTGCGATTGTCTATTAGATCAATTTGTTTACAAGTATAAGAGGAAGGACCTGCTATAGAATAAGATCTAGTGGGAGCTTTCTAGAGACATAGTAGGCATAATGACGGAAAAACTTTACTGCCAAGCAGGCTTATATGGTTGAGCAAAGGGACACCCAGTGAGGTCTCAGTGATAGCAGATTAAGAGTGATTATAGTGCTAAGAGCAGCCAGGGATGAGGTATAGATACCTAAGATGGTAAGATTAGCGTTGAAAAGATAAGAATTATAGTGAGAAAGTGAGAAGTTACCTATTTCTGTGCGTCTGGGTCCTATTTCATACACGAAATGGACTTAGAAGGTAATCTTTATGCCAAAGGTAAAGTTGTATCTAAAAAATGTGGACAGACTTATTAGGATTCTTTATTTTATTAAGTTGAAGTAAATCCGTAGAGATTACCAAAGAGTCAGAAGAGGTTACCTGAATGTAGAAAATAGCTGATATTATAGGTAAATCCAGGGGTTGATTGGGGTCTGGATAAAACGTATCATTTAACGATAGAGCTTTGCGCATTGATTTCTTCTCATAATTCTGCATGAAAGAATTTCAATAGCTAATATTAAAAACCTCATATAGCTACTGTTGAGTATTTTTGAAACAGTATACATTAAATTATTAGTTTACCTGGTCATGTTTGTATTCTTGTTCAAAAGCCAGGTATTTACTGGGGTATCTTCACTCCACCTGGAAAATGTAGTCAAAGGACACATTTTACAATTTTTTACATTCTAAGGCTTCAGCGGGGGGGGCACCTTTTTAAAGCTCACGGTGTCAGTTAAGATGGATTCTATTATTCATAGTACGTGAGAAATTAATAGCGAGTTTGTATAACGAGCGTAGATACCCTGTGCTATTTGGGCTTATCTTCGTGGACCTAACAAAACGACATAAAATTGTACAAATAACAGGCCCCTGGGGAACAACAATTGAAAGATTGGCATATGTTCATATTTTATATCTAGCATTGCTTGGGCGCATTACCAGCTATTACTATGGGGGGTATTTGTCGGTACCAGTGTTTGTAGCGTAGGGGTGAGAGCTGAGATGTATTATGATACAATGTTGGAAAGTGACAACAGTACAATATTTCGAGTGAAAGCACACGACCAACGGTTGTGCTAGTGCTGTTATAAACGTGTGTTGCCTTTACAGGGAAAAAAACGCGCTTGCAGGCTAAAAAGATTTTACAGAAAGAACCCTTCAGTATTATGCTAGTAGGCAAAAGATTTAACAGTTAGAACTCCGTGTTTCTAGCGATCTCCTTACCGTAGCGAATATGAGGACGGCTGTGGCAGGGGGTTCCGTGCATGTCCGCACCATGTACAAAGCACTGTGACATAAGACGCCATTTTAAATAAGAGAGTTCCCGCCGACTCTGAGTTTAATTAGATGCATCTGGATTGCCTGGTTCTAGTGTGTTTAGAAGGTGACAGGGAGGTAGGACTGATGCATATACAGCGGGATTACCCGACTCTGGTGTGATTGGTGGGAAACAGGGAAGTAGGACTGCTGTGCATTCAGCGTGGATAGGAGAAATGAAAGTGGGACTGTATTCGTGTCGATATGGCTTATGACAACATGGAGTCTAAATAGAACTAACATATTGCAAATGCATATTAGACATCTTTCTAAGTCTAGTTAGTCTGCTTTTCGTATAGCACGGGTAATTATAATGTTCCTTTCCTCGCCCCCACACTAATGCACTGAGCCTCAGTAGTTGGAGAACTGCTTTATTATCTATAACATTAGATATCATGAGCTTAGGGCGCCGAGCGTCTATCTGCAGTAAGCTCCGGTCACCAACTGCCGTTTTCCGCGTTCGCGCCTTTACACCGCGCCTACTGCGCATGCTCGCGCCTTCCGCTCCAGTCTATGGCGTGACGCGTCATCGCGTACTCGCACATAGACTAGAGCGCACACCACATATCTCCCCCCTTTAACAGTAACAAGATAACAATCCCCCCAACTTCCTGAAAGTCCATTGTCCCAAAGTCTCTTTCTCTGGAGGGCGCCTTAGAGGTGTCCGTGCGTATGACTAGTGTCCACTCATTTCAAAGTCTCTATATCGAGAGGGCACATTTACTGCCCTGCCACTGCGGGTGCATCTTACCGGCATGTTCTCTTCCGCCTCTCTTTCTCCTCGTGATCTCTCACCGTCTCTCTGCTCTCCTCTCTGTGCTTCACCGGCCGGTGTATCGTCTCTGTCGGTAGACTCTGTGTTGGGTGTTTCCGTTTCTATGTCTTCTCCTACTCCATCCCACAGGTCTTGTGCATTATGCCCCAGTGAAGGTCTTGCTTCTTGGGTCTCCACCTGTATCTCCTCCTCCTCGGACTTGGGCCACACTACTATCTTGTTGACTCTGGCCATGCGGTCTTGGGACCACACTTTGCCGTCGCTGAGGAGAGCCGCCCTGCCTCGCACCTCTGTGACCTGTAAGGGCTGGCTATACTTGCTTTCGCCTTTCTTTTGTATATTAGGGAGTTTGACCCTGACCCATTCTCCTTCTTCCAGCTCTGTTTCCTTCGTGTTACGTCGTTTGTCGTAGTGTGCCGCATAAATCTTCTGGGCCTTCTCCAGGTTGTGCTGAACCACTGCGGGGGACCACTTGCTGGTGATGGTCTTCTCCCTCCACACTACGTTGTCCCGGGTGAATGGATGTCGTCCTCTTAGCACTTGGAACGGAGTGTACCCCACCACTGTGGGGGTGATCCTGTAGGCCCACAGCATGCTCATTACTTCAGTCTCCCAGTCCTTTCCCTGCGAGATGGCTGCCTGTATGGAGCCCATGAGCACGCGGTTGAACCGCTCCACTTGGCCATTGCATGCTGGGTGGTAGACGGCCGTGTGCTTTGACTCAATCCCGTTCCTCCTCATAAATCAAACCCATTTGTCCGACACAAATTGCGGTCCATTGTCACTGAGGATGGATTTGGGTATACCTTCTCTTAAGAACACAGACGTCAGAAATTTCAGAATCGTGTCCGTGTCCATGGACTCTTGTATGTCCACTTCGGGCCATTTAGAATACTTGTCTATCATCACACATAGATATTTGTTCACACCCCTGCTGTCCAGGACCGGCCCAAGTATATCGATGGCCACGTTCTCCCAGGGGCTTTGTGGGGTGTCAAACTTTCCCAAGGCTGGTCTGAGTGGTCGTAGAACTTTGTCTGCTCCTTGGCATTGCCCACGCTCCCTCACTTGTCTCTCTATGTGGACATCCATGCCTGGCCACCAATACATTTGCTTGACTCGTGCTTTGGTCTTTACTATACCCAGATGTCCTTCGTGCAATTGTCCCAACAACTTGGGTATTAGTGATTCCGGTGGCACCACCCTTTCTCCTCTGTATAGGAAGATTCCGGAATCGCTCAGAGACAGTTCCTCTCTCATCTCATAGAACCTTCGTACTCCTTCCGTGAGCTTCTTTTTGTCTGGCCATCCCGACGTCAGATGTCTTTTTATTTCTACCTTCTCCGCATCCTGTTCGTAAGCAGCTGCCCGTTCCTGACAGCTTATCGTCGTCTCATGGTCCTGCATGCTGGCCACCATCTCCTCTCTGTCCGGGGCCTCCTCCGGCGCATCCTCCATCGCCGCAGCCCTGCTGAGGTAATCTGCAACCCTATTTTGCGTTCCCGGTAGGTATTCCACGTCATAGGTGTAATCTAGTAGTTTCAGAGTCATTTTTGCAATTCTCGGGGTCGCTGTATCATGGCCCGATGACGTCAGGACTTTGATCAGGGGTTGTGATCTGTTTGAAGCTTGAACCTTGTGCCCCAAATGAACTGACGGAACATGCCTATGGCCCAAGTGACCGCCAGCATCTCTTTTTCAATGACGCTGTACCTTTGTTCCATCGGGGACAACGCGCGTGAAGCAAAGCTGATAGTCTCAATGAATCCATCTTCCCTTTCCTGTGCCAAGACCGCCCCTAAGCCCTTGTCACTTGCATCCGTCGTCACTATGGTCTTGCCTGTGGGGACGTATCCTTGCAGTGGAACAGCTTGACTGATGCAATCCTTTATCGTCTCGAATTCAGATTGTGCTTCTGAGTCCCAATCAAACTTTGTCTTGTCTCTGATAAATTGCCTCATTCTGAATGTTCTGGTGGCAAAGTGCCTCACAAACTTACTATAATACTCGGCCATTCCGAGGAATGACCGTACTTCCTCCTTGGTACTCGGAGCCTTGGCATTTCTGATGGCCTTCACGTTTTGTTCCTTGGGTGAAATACCATGCGTCCCAATTTCATGACCTAAGTACGTTACTGAGTGAGTCCCGATCTTACATTTGCTCCATTCCGCAGTTAAGCCTTTGTTTTGCAGCACTCCTAGGACTCTGTGTAGCTTTCTGTCGTGGTCTCCCTTGGAGGAGCCCATCACCAGGATGTCATCCTGGAAGTACTGCACCCCAGAATGTCCTTGAATAATCGATGCATCAGCTTCTGAAATACGGCCGCTGCAGATGCTAGGCCAAAGGGCATCCTCCTGAACTGGTAGCACCCAAAGGGCGTAATGAAGGAGGTGTACTTCCTACTCAAGGGATGCAGCTCAATCTGATAGTACGCTGACGTGAGATCTATGGTGGAGAAATGGGTGACACCTTTTGTTCTTGCCAGCATCTCCTCAATTCTGGGAAGGGGAAATCTCTCCACTATGAGGTTTTTGTTGAGCTCTCGGAGGTCCACACAGAGACGAACCTTTCCATTGGGTTTCTTGACCACCACCAAGGGGGACAGCCACTCCGCACTGTCCACTGGCTCAATTATGCCTTGCTCCTCCAGCCTCAAAAGTTCTTGTTGCACTGCTCCACTTGTTGATATGGGTATGTTCCTGACTTTGTGTACTACTGGTACTGCTCCCTCCTTGAGGACCATTTTGTGGACGAATTTGTCCAGTTTACCGACTGTACCCTCAAAAACCTTGGGGTATGCAGATTTCCAGTCTTCTTCTTTTGAGAGGGGCCACTCGTCCGTCAATAGAATCTGTTCTCTCCCGCCCGGGTTCAGCATGATCCCTAGATCCCCTGCGTCTCTCCATCCGAGCACCGACGGGCCCTTCTCTGCAACATACAGGGTGCATGTGGCCGACCTCCCCCTGAATTCGAATGTGAAGTCTCGGCACCCCACCAGGGGAATGGCGTTTTCTGTGTACGAGATGGGTTTGATGTCCGGCGGCAGCAAGTCTGGTCCCACTACTGGTGCGAAGTCTTCATCCCATATGGATCTTTGTACGATGGTCCAGGGAGATCCTGAGTCGACGGCCACGTGCACCTTCACTCCACCTATGAGCATGTCCGTGCGAGGCTTATCTCTTCGCTTCCCTGTCACCTCCAGCACCTGGTCCTCAATGCACAGCACCATTTCACCGTCTTCCAGGTCGTCTTCCTCGCTGATCTCCGCTGTGGCCGATTCGACACACTTGACCGTGGACTTCTTCCCTCTCTTCCGGCATACTTTTTCAAAATGGCCGACCAGGCCGCAGAACGCGCATCTGGCGCGGAACGCAGGACAGCGTTTATCCTGAGCAGAATGCGCCGTGCTGCCACATCTGTAACACGAGAACTTGCTGTCAGTGCCAGTGCGGGCCGTCTGTTTCCCTATCCATTTTGTATCCTTCCTCTGTTCTCCATACATCCCCTTATGTTTACTGGACTGTGAGGCCTCGTCTATCTTGTTAATCATTTGTCGCTGCGTGCCTTCCCTTTTAGCCGCATCCGCGCCGCGTTTAGACATCTCCGCCTTTTTTACCATTGCCACTACTTCCTTGAGGGAGGTTTCGTTCTGTGCCCATAGTTTGTCCTGGACGGCCCTGCAGGTGGTGTGCATAACAATTTGGTCTTTTATGTACTCATCCTGTAGGGCACCATACCGGCACGTGATGGCCAGTCGTCGGAGGGCAGCCACGTAGTCGTCTATGGATTCGCCTGCCTCCTGTTTCCTCTGTTGAAAATTGTAGCGGTCTATGGAGACACAGACTGCAGGGCGGAAATGACTTTCCAGGTCTTCTAGTGCATTTTTTGAAGACATCTGTCTCCGTCGCATCCCGCTCTTTGGGCACTAAGTTTTTGAACACTCTCACCCCTTCTGGGCCTAAATTGTGGAGCAACAGTCTCTTTTTCCTTGCCGGGGTGTACTCTTCCCCATTCTCGTCCTCCAGTGCCTCAATGTAATTTTGAAAATATTCCTTCCAATCCTCCCATTTTAACTGAGGTTCGCCCGGTCTGGGCAGGAATGGGATGGGGGCCATCAGGGCTGAGGCTTGATTTGCCATCCTGGCCTCGCCTCTGGGGTCTATCACCTGGGCCCTGGGCTGGTCAGGCACACCGGAAGCTCCTGCACTCCCCGCCGCGTCACTTTGACTTCTGGGACTACCTGGGGTACTGTCCCTTGCGGCCTGCGTGGGGTTTTCTGTCTGCGCCCCTTCTTTTGACTTGGGGGTGATGCCTTTGGTTGCCAGGGTGCTGGCTGTGGGCTCTGTACCCTGGGCGTCACTGACCTGGGTGCTTGTGCCTGTATTCTGGCTCTTCAGTTGCTGCTGCGCTGCTGCCACGCCCTATGCTCGTGCTGGTTGCAGTTCAGAACTTCTGGCTGGTGAGGGGCTGTTGGAGGGTGCTTGCTCCTGTCCACTGTGCTCGATGGTGTTCGTGGTACCAGCCTCGTCGCCAATATAATGTTCCTTTCCTCGCCCCCACACTAATGCACTGAGCCTCAGTAGTTGGAGAACTGCTTTATTATCTATAACATTAGATATCATGAGCTTAGGTCGCCGAGCGTCTATCTGCAGTAAGCTCCGGTCACCAACTGCCGTTTTCCGCGTTCGCGCCTTTACACCGCGCCTACTGCGCATGCTCGCGCCTTCCGCTCCAGTCTATGGCGTGACGCGTCATCGCGTACTCGCACATAGACTTGAGCGCACACCACAGTAATGAAAGCAAAAGTAGAATTATACTCGTACTGAGATAGATGTGAAGAAATAGGGTCTGAGACAAAATACATTTATGTAAATGCTTTTTAAATACCCTAATTAATTTTATCGATCTATTTTAACAGGCCGTTTGGTAGTTGAACTGTTTAGAGAATCCATATAATTTTGATGAGGGTCCATGTGCAGATAACATAAGGTCTCTGTTGGTAACATAGTGCATATTTCTTGACATTTATGATGGGATAAAATAGCAAATGCTATAAGTGTTTGTTGAAGGCTATAGTTGTATAGCAAGTGGGATAGCCCATATCTATTATCTTTGATAGGGTGTCATCCAAGTGCTGTTCTGTGCACAATGATTACTGATATAAGGAGTGTGGGCCAGATGATTGAAACAGTCATTGGGTCACTATCCATAATATCTCTTCGTTGTGGCCATATCGTACAGTGTCTAGATGATAGATCCAAAAAGTCTCGCGCTTTCTTCTGATGTTGGTAGTTTCTTTACCTGGTATGGCGTGGACACGTTCTAAGATCTGCCATCTCATATCTTTTTCGGTGTGACCATATTGCAAAAAATGCGATACCACGGGGGCATTGGTTTTATTTGTTCTTACTGCAGATTTGTGTTCTGAGAATCTCGTCCGAAATTCTCTGGATGTTTCTCCTATGTACCCGATGTTACAAGGGCACATTATTAGGTATATTACATTTAATGTTTTGCAATTGGTCATTTCTTTCAGATTTCCTTTTTTTTGTCCATATGTCCACGTTTCTCCTGGGATTATTTGGTCACAGGCGTGGCAATTGCCACATTTGTGATTTCCTTTGGGTAAAGGTTTCCCATCGATGGTAAGCTGTCGTGTTGGATCTTTGCTTTTCCACCTACTATGGACCAATTTGTCTCTTAGATTCTGGTTTCGTCTGCAAGCTATTATTGGTCTGCTTAGTTCCTCTTCATGTTCGTTGATGTTAAGAATTTTCCAATTCTTATTGATCACTTTTCTGATCTTGTTATTTATGGTTGAATGATTGAGGACGCAGACTAGTTTCTGGTCCATGGGCTTTTCTGTAGGGTGGAGGAGGGCATCTCTGTTGTAGTATTTTGCCCTCTTCATGGAGTTTCGTACCAATCTTTTAGGATATCCTGGCAACAATAAGCGGTCTGTTAACATACTGGCGTGTATCATGAAGTCCTTCATGGTTGTACAATTTCTTTTAATTCTCAAGAACTCTCTGAAGGGGGTGGAGTCTTTTTGACAACCTGGGTGAAAACTCCCGTGTTCAAGGATGGTGTTTCTGGCTGTCGGTTTTCTGTATAGGTTGACAGTGAGTTCACCTTCAGTATGTTGTATCCATATGTCCAGAAATTCTACCTTGTCAGATGAAAAATTACAGGTAAATTTTAGGTTTTTGTCTGCCAGATTGAGCCATTCAATAAATTCTTTTAGCATGTCTTCTGATCCAGTCCAGATGAAGAAGACATCGTCAATAAATCTGTGCCATCGTGTAATATTTTCATAGAATGACGCAATCTCGTTGAAGATGTTTTTGAGTTCAAACTCTCCCATGTAGATGTTAGCAATGCTGGGGGCACAAGAGGCCCCCATGCTTACCCCTTTAATCTGATGGTAAAGATCTTCTTTGAATTTGAAAAAGTTATTTTGAAGGACTATTCTTAAGCTTTCCAATATGAACATGTTAGGCCTGGATCCCGATGTTCTGGCTAAGAGCGCTGCCACCGACTCTATAGCTTGGTCCTGGGGTATGTTGGTGTATAAAGATTCAATGTCACATGTGACAAGCAACTGTGTGACATTGTTGAATGGAGTATGTTCTAAAACACCAATCATGTGTCCAGTATCTTTGATGTAAGATGCATAGGTTGTGGTAAGTGGGCATAAAAAGGTGTCCAGATATTTAGACAGAGGTTCCGTGCTGGAATTGATAGATGCTACAATAGGTCTAAGGGGGGGGTCAGTTGCATTTTTGTGTGTCTTTGGGACACCATAAAGAGCAGGAACCACCGAGTTAGTATTAATGAGGTAGTCCATCTCTTTCCCACAGATATATCCTTCCGTAAAGGCATTGGTGACTACTTCCTTTATTTCTTCTGTCAGAGCGATTAGGGCTCGCCTGTTGGTTCTTTTGTAGTGTTCTTCTATTTGTAACATCTGATCAATCTTGTCTGAGTAGTGGTTGGTATTCATAACTACTATCCCTCCTGCCTTATCGCAGGGCTTGATCGTGATGTCTTTGTTTTCTTGTAGTAGTTTTAACGCCTGCCTTTCTTTTATTTCCAAATTGGTGTGGGGTTCGGGATATAGTTCAAAATTCTATCTAGTTCTTTAAGAACACTCTTTTCAAAGATGCTAACCTCAGGGCCTAACATGTCCAGAGATGGTGTAAATGTGGATAATGGTTTGCATCCTGACTGATTTTCTTCTTCCTCTCTGTTTTCGATCCTGTCAAAATACTTCTTCAGTCTGATTTTTCTGAAGAAGGAAAAGATGTCCTGATTTATTTTGAATTTGCTGGCTCATGTACTTGGAACAATAGATAGCCCCTTAATTAAAACTTGAATTTCTTCTGATGATAAAGTATGAGAAGATAGGTTGAAGATGGGTATAGAGGTGTTACTTTGCCCTTTCACTGTTTCCAATATTGTTGTCTTCTGGTTTCCACATATGGCTGAGGATGTGGAGGGTTCGGCTGTTGGTATTGGTTCAGATTCATTGCCGGATATCGGGGTTTCCCCCGTCCTCTGCCTCTCGATAAAAAAAGGTTGTCTAGGGCCTCTGTTGGATCTTCCAGAGAAATTACCTCTTTGGTTGCTGTTTTGATAGTCGTAGTCAAATTCTTCTTCGCCCATTTGTCCATCTTGATCAGTATCTGAGGAGTTTGTTTCAGAGAAATTTTGGATTCTGACTCTTTTATTATATCTTTGGTTGCATTGGGTCTGATCATATGATCTAGTTCCTCCAGCTGTATCTTCTTGATGCTGTGTTTGATAAAAGTCTGGTTTTAAGTATGGATAGATTTTTTCTTGTGAAAACCATCGGACAACTTTTTTCAGTTTGTCCATTTTCTTTTTTATAAGATACGTGTCGAATTCTTCAATCTCATCATTTATTTCTTGAAGCGTTTTTTTTGCTTCTTCTACTGCTGGACTCGCTTTAAGTTTCTCCTCTAGTTGTAAGATTTCTTTGTGTAGTGCAGCAACCATTTCTCGCACTGTGTTGATAATGAGGAGCATCCAATCTCTCGAGCAGCGATTTGCGATGAGAGACCAGCGTTCAAGAAAACTGCGTGCTTCTATAAATAGGGCCGGCATGTTTCTGACTCTTAAGCCTATGGGGATTGCTCCTGCTTTTAGGTATTCTCCCATGAAGAAGGCATGGGATTCCATACGGTTGGCTTTCTTTTTTAGATTTAATAATTTGAGCCAGTCACTATTTGTACTAGGCGTAGGATTGGTACTAGTTTTGTTGCTGCCTGTGATTTGGTCCATCATGTTTAAAAAGTCTTCATCTGAAAAACCAAATGTTTTCAGATTGTCCATGATGGTTGGAGGGTAGGGTGGGAGGATATTTATTTGAAGCTAAAAGTGTTAGGGATATTTAATATGAAATAGTGGATGTATGATAGTGCTCACGGAAAAGTTTTTCAGACAGTCTTCAGAGAGAGATATACTATAAGCAGTACAGTAACAAGAAGAGGTTACTCTACAGTAAACACTGTTGAGACATGTAGAAAGAAGAGTTCTCCCAATTTATTTTAGGTCCAGAGGGGGGAGAAAGGAATAAGCTAAGCATAAGAAGTACCTCTAATAAGACCTATATTGCTTTATCACAAGGAGTTATCCAAAAACATTTTCATAAGGGAGGATGCTATAGACAGAGAAGAAGACTTTTAGTTATTTCAAAGACATTATTTTATTTTATTTCTTTTATATTTTTAGTTTTTTCATTTTAAATATTTATACATACATACAATTTATCACATGAAAACATAATCAAGAAATAATAAACTTTCAAAGAATATTTTGTAAGTTTCAGAAAGTGCAGTTGAAGCAAGATGCCCCTGACAATTTCTCATATCCTACAATCATACATTCTCTCACACATACCTTACATACATCTGCATTCACTATTTTTTATAAAAACACATATAAACACATAAACAAAGCTTTACATAGGAATAACCCGAAAGTGTCCCCGGTAGCCCGCTATAGATGTAAGAGATAGGGGTCCCACCAGTTAATCGTTAGTCGATCTATACATTGTTCTCCAATCAGCAGTACATTGTCCAGGTCTTTTAGAGTGTACGGCCTACGTACATTTCGGTGATGATAGATGGTTGAATCACCTTCTTCAGGGCCAAAAGCAAAAGAACTAACATATACTATAACAAATATGTACAGAAGTTAAAAAAGGGGCAGGGCGTTTTTTTCATCAATTTCTGAAAAGTAAGAGAAAGCATCTATGAACATTTATACTCTTTATATTAGTTTACATGCAAAAAAAATATTTTTTTTGTTAAACATTTTTATAATGTAGCATCCTGCTAGTGAGATTGTCTATTAGATCAATCTGTTTACAAGTATAAGAGGAAGGACCTGCTATAGTATAAGATCTAGTGGGAGCTTTCTAGAGACATAGTAGGCATAATGACAGAAAAACTTTAATGCCAAGCAGGCTTATATGGTTGAGCAAAGGGACACCCAGTGAGGTCTCAGTGATAGCAGATTAGGAGTGATTATAGTGCTTGCTTTTGCCACTCCATTCCAAACTTGGGGTCTATGCGCTTTTTTTCAGGAAGCAAACCTTTCATAGGGGAAACCCTGCGAGGGCTCAATCTTGGAAGAGCCACCTCTTTTTCGGAGTCAGTCATATTCATTCTACCAATTAGTGCAATTGGGCCGCTTTGTATTAATCCAGTAGGTTCGGCCTCTTGTAGCTTAACTCTCTGCTCATGCGTGGTTTAGCCCCGGCCCAATTAAAATGATTAACATCCACAGGCGATAACGGGCAGCCCTTCCTGGTGCCCCGTTAGATAGTGAAGGGGTAGGAGGAAATGCCATTGACCCTGATGGAAGCTGTAGGCACTCCATAGCAGCACCCCACTGATTCCTGAAATATGTCTCCCAGTCCAAAATGAGCCATAGTCTGTTCCAGAAAACGCCAATCTACCCAGTCAAATGCCTTTTCGGCATCGACCGTCAGTAGGAGCGCATCCATATTCGTTTGGTGGGCCAAAGCTATGAGGTGCAGGATTCTCTTCATATCATCCCCGCATTGCTGGGTTTGAATGAACCCCGCCTGGTCTGGCTCTATTAAGTTTGGCATTATCGGACCCAACATGGTAGCCAAAATGTCCGTTAACATTTTAAAATCGACTTTTTGTAAAGAGATTTTTATCGGTATGATCCGTACTCTTGTTTGTCTCTGCCCAGTTTGGGTAATACTGCTATTGCCGCCGATAGCATATTCGTCAGGATCGGGGCGAGTGTGTGGCATTTTTCTTATAGAAGAGTAGGGGAAAGCTATCCAGTCCCGGTGCTTTAAGTAGTTTGATGCGCAAAATCGCAGTGATCACTTCTTTGATCCTAATTGGAGCGTGTAAGAATTCAGTTTGGCCCGGTGTCAGCATGGACATATGAACTGATTGTAAGTATATGGACGCCTCGCAATCAGTTGGGGTGTCCGCCATGTAAAGTGTTTCATAAAATTCCCGCAAAGTGTGGGCAATCTCTTGATCATCAATGGCCTCCCCCAAACCCGGTCTCTTTAACGAGAGTACCTTTGCATACTGACGTTGGGCCTGTAACCTATTTGCAAGTAAGCTTCCCGTTCGGTCCCCTCCAATATAGTAGGAGTGTTTTAATCGGAGCGCAGCATACTCTGCTTTGTCTAAATCAACCCCTGCTAGTTGCGCTCTCGCTGCTTTTTGCTGCTTCCACACCCTAGGTGCCCCTGTCCAATTATGCACCCTCTCCAACTCTCGACCCTGCGCAGTCAAGTGTGCTCGCAGCTCCTTGTGTTCCATGTTGTCAGCCGCCGAGAGAGATATGCGCTCCCCCTGATCACTGCTTTCATTGCTTCCCACAATGTTGTAATAGTCACCTCGGGGAAGTCATTAAACTCCAAGTAGTTGGCGTTGCATTTGGTAATCTGCTGCACCACTACCTTCTTATGTAACATGAATTCCTTAAGCCTCCATCTTACTGTGGGTTGGCGTTACCTGGAGCTGCACAAGCACTGCGTTGTGGTCAGAGAGGGCCATGGGGTCGATGTCTACATCTTTTACCACACTATTAACGTCTGACGTACCCAAAAAGTGGTCCAAACGTGCATATGATCTGTGTGCATGTGAAAAGAATGAGTATTGTGTCACATTAGGATGAGCCTCCCTACAGAAGTTCACCAGCCCCATTTCTCGCAGTTTTGCCTTCCCCTTCCTCGACATCTTCCCTTTAGGATGAAAAGTAGCTTGAGATCTATCCTTGTCCATAACCATGTTGAAATCTCCCCCTATCAATGTCATGCGAATTTGCGGGACCATAGCATCCATTAAAGCTGTTTGAAGGAACCTCTCCTGACCTGTATTAGGGGCGTACACGGATCCCAGGACCATAGTTTGAGCCCCAAACTGAATAGTGTACGCGGTATAGAGACAAAATATCGACTCCAAAATATCGACTGGACATAATATCGAGTTTTAAATATAGACTGGACAAAATATCGACTGGACATAATATCGACTACAAAAATATCGTTTTTCAGGTAAGTGAAGTAATATCGACTGTATAAAATATAGATAGCAAAAATATCGATTTTTTAATAATATATAATATTTTATAGTGTATTTTTATGTAATAATATGTGTGAATAGTGTGTATTAATGTTATAAAATATTTTATTAAATGAATTTTGTTTTTATAATAATTGCGTAATGTAATTCTGTAGCGGGTTGTGGGTTTATAGGGGAATAGGGTGGGAAGTAATTTAATAATAATTAATTAATTAATATATGTTTGTTAATATTTTTAATTAATAATTAATTGATAATTAATTAATATTAATTAGTTAATTAATTAATATAATTTTGAACATATTTTGTATTAGTCAATAATTGTTAATTAATTATTTGTAATTAGTTAATTACATTAATTAGAGTACATTTTTAATATATATAATTTTGTGTTATTTTTAAGTAATTAATTTGGAAAAAATAATATTAATTATTAAAATAATTACAGCTAATGTTCTAATATATTTACTTTATTGTTATTGTTAATTAATAATTAATTGGTAATTAAATAATATTGATAAATTTTGGGTAAAGGGGTATTTTTAGGGTTCAGGGTCAGTTTTCAGTTCATGGGTAAAGGGGTATTTTTAGGGTTCAGGGTCAGTTTTCAGTTCATGGGTAAAGGGGTATTTTTAGGGTTCAGGGTCAGTTTTCAGTTCATGGGTAAAGGGGTATTTTTAGGGTTCAGGGTCAGTTTTCAGTTCATGGGTAAAGGGGTATTTTTAGGGTTCAGGGTCAGTTTTCAGTTTTTGGGTAAAGGGGTATTTTTAGGGTTCAGGGTCAGTTTTCAGTTTTTGGGTAAAAGGGGCATTTTTAGGGTTCAGGGTCAGTTTTCAGTTTTTGGGTAAAGGGGTATTTTTAGGGTTCAGGGTCAGTTTTGGGTTTTTGGGTAAAGGGGTATTTTTAGGGTTCAGGGTCAGTTTTGGGTTTTTGGGTAAAGGGGTATTTTTAGGGTTCAGGGTCAACAAATAAGATTTTAAAACATTATTTTTATTATTTTCTTTTATTATTTAATTATTATAATTTAATTTAAGTTGTTTTAAGTATATTTTAGTAATTAAAATTTAATATTAATTTAATTTAACACTGTTTTTAATAAAGTCGATATTTTTTACATCTATATTATTGTTAACGATATTTTGTACTCGATATTTTTGTACTTACCTGTTTGTAGATACAAACTCGATATTTTGACTGTCGATATTTTGTCCACGATATTTTGGCAAGTCGATATTTTGTCCGTCGATATTATTTCAGTGATCCAGTGTACGCTAACAAGGGCTCCTTTATTTCGGGCAATTCTCTTTTACCTCCCCCTTGCATCGCTTAGCTATTAAAATGGCGCCCCCCGCTTTCTTCTCCCCCATGGAAGAGAAGAACAGCTCAGCAAATGCCCAGGAGAGCATATGATGCCAGTCCTTGGATAAAATATCTGTCTCCTGTAGGAGACACACATCAGCCTCCATGCTTTCTAGAGGGGAGAGAATTGCCCTTCTTTGAATTGGGTTATTAAGCCCCTTAACATTGAGCGTGAGTACTTCTACTACCTCCCCAACCATAATAGATGTTGCGGTTCAATAGTCAGCTGGGTCACATACCAAAACCAGCACTCCCAAATCTGTTTTAGTAAAATTGTTTTTAATTCTCCTTTGCTGCCTTCCTGTC